>NC_041349.1:4353834-4543834 GCF_004354835.1 Perca flavescens
ACAACAAAAGAGACACAAAATGACCACAAAGTCATATCAAATGACTAAAAATAGAAAAAAAACAACCACAAAGAGACGTAAAATGATTTAAAATGGACAAAAAACGATCAAACTAACCCATTTAGTCCAGTACTGTCCTTAGTGAACCACTGAAAACTACTAGAAGGAGATGCAAAATGACCACAGAGACCCAAAATGCCTTAAAATAGACAGAAAATGATCAAACTGACCCATTTAGTCCAGTACTGTCCTTAAGTGAACCACTGAAAACCACCACACAGAGATGCAAAATGACTTAAAAATAGATGCAAAACTTTCACAAAGACACCCACACAACTACAAATATACATAAACGACCACAGAGATGCAAATGACCCAAAATAAACAGTCAGGCCAGTTAGCCGTCCGACAGCGCGGCAAAAATGCAGGTCTATTCATTCATATTTTGACTTGGCTTGGGGGGAAGTGTGTTAAGGGTGCGGCAGGGGTAGTCTGGAAGGTGCCTAGGAGAGAAAGAAGGTATGCAGACCTGGTCGCAGAGTGCAGAGAAAGGGGATGGAGTGTGAGGATGCACCCAGTGGAGGTGAGAGCCAGAGGCTTTGTGGGCAGATCATTTGTGGGTGGGGGGGGCGTCAGGGACAGTGTTGGGCAAGTTACTTTTAAAAAGTAATTAGTTCCAGTTACTAGTTACTTCTTCCAAAAAGTAACTAAAATAGGTACTCAGTCACAAATTATAAAAGTAACTAGTTACTACAGAAAGTAACAATTGCTTTCAAGTACATTTTTAAATGATCAAATGTGACTCCCACCTCCACCCCTCTTTAACAGAACTTAAAATGCATGTGCATGTTCAATTATTCATGATAAATCTGAATATTATAATGAAATGGACCCTTAATACAATACATTATTAACAGAAACAGTGTACACAAATCTAAACTATTTTAATGTTGCTGTGGGACAAAGTGAGACTAGCCTCCAATCAAATGCCATGTATGTAGATACATACGTTTGCCCAAAAAAAGATAGTTTACTCTAAATAAGGAATTATCACGCTAAGAAAACGGTCATCCATAAACCTTCAAATGAGTTAATCTCTGCCATAATGCTAACATTTTCCTTGGGATGAATAAAGTATCTATCTATCTTTCTATCTATCTATCTATCTATGTATCTATCTATCTATCTTTCTATCTATCTATTTCATCTTTGTATTTTCTTCCTTTGTGTCGGCACTTTGTCTCTTTTGCTGGTTAATTTACGTCTTTTCAAGGCATTTCGTGTCTTGTTCGTAAGTTGTTTTGAGTTCCGTTTAAGTGCCTTAATGTCTTTATAGGGTCACTTTGAGTCCTTTTTTTAGTTGTCAAGTGTCTATGTCTTAGTTTATTTGTGTTTCTCTGTATTTGGTTAATGTCTCCATGTTGTCATTTTGTCTTTTTGAAGTTATTGTGTCTCTTGATAGTCACTTTGTTTCTTGGGGTCATGTCATTTCTTTTTGTAGATAACTATATAATTCTTTGTAGTTGTTTAGTGTCTCTTTTTGTGATCATTTTGTGTCCTTTTGTGTTCTTTTTCTAAGGCCAAATCCACAGAAACAACAGTTGATTCATGAGAAAACAGCATGCTTTAATTAACCTGGACTTCTCAAACTGAACGTAGAATAAACTGAACTCCATATAAGGCTGGGAGTTTTCACAACATAATCTCCAGGATATTATCTGATCTGAAGCTGCATATTGTTGTTGTTAACTCTTCACACTTTATTTGAAAAAAGGTATATGACTCACCGTTCATCCTGTCACAGCTTCATCTCTACAGCAGCCGTCTGTCTGTCCGTGTCTCTGTGTATCTGTCTGTCTCTCTGTGTATATGTCTGTTTCTCTCTGTGTATCTGTCTGTTTCTCTCTGTGTATCTGTCTGTCTCTCTGTGTTTCTGTCTTTTTCTCTCTGTGTATCTGTCTGTTTCTCTGTGTTTCTGTCTGTTTCTCTCTGTGTATCTGTCTGTTGCTCTCTGTGTATCTGTCCGCTCGTCCAGTATTCAAATCCTCCTGCTAGACAGTTTATGGGAGTGTTGATATGCAAAAGTTCTCTGGAAGCAGAAGTAGGCGTGCACATAAACACACACACACACACACACACCCACACACACACACTCCACTGTGCCTTTGTAACTGAGGAGACAGAAATAACACACACACATTTCCTGAACATCTAGATTCCTTTCCACCTGAGATCTTGGTTTGAAGAACCAGTATGAGTGTTAATCACACGTTATGACGTCACACAATTATATCATTACTGAGCTCTTCCAGACATTTGAATTAAAAATCAATCTCCTCTTTTTAAGAAAAAATATAATGGGGGAATCTAAAATAAAAAGGGGTATCTTACAGATTATATGTATCAATATCTTCAGTTTGCATCTATAAATATTGGATGGTGGATCATTACATTGTGTCATTACAGCCCTAAAAACTGGTATTAACTGTGGTTATTACTCCGTGTTTGAGTAGAGCTGCAAACTATCCCTGTAAATCCGGAAAAGTAGGCAGAACTATGAGAAATTGAGGCAAAAAAAACCAATCTTTTTCAGTTCATAAACTCAAAAGTCTGACGATATCAGAGCTTAAATATTTGGAGTAGTTGATACTTGTACTTTTTGATTGCAGTTTAATTAAAGTTCTGACCAAGCTAACTCAAGTATTTTCCAGAATAAAACAGAATAATTTTAAGTATAAAAACCCCCAGAATTTCATGATCAATTAACTCAATATTTGTTTTTTGTCTTAACTTCAAAACATAACGTATATATTAAAACTATTTTGGAGTAACTGTTACTTTTGATTAGGGTCAAACTTTTGTTTAAAAGCAAAATTAGGATGGAAGCGCCACTTTTAAGATTGACCGTATTCTCATTTTATATCCCAGAGAATGTTCGACTATTTTGCGCAAGAATTGTCCTTTAACTCTCTTTTTGTTGTGGTTTTGATCATATTTTAATAATTTTGCATCTAGTTGTAGTCATTTTACATTTAGTTGTAGACATTTTTGGGGATTAAAGGACCCAAATGCAGGCAGAAGGTTTGAACTCGAGGATTTATTGAACAAAAACACGGCAGCACTGAGGCTGGAAAAAACCCAGGGAAGAAAACTCAGGTAAAACTTACAAAATAACGCAGGGAAGTATCCAAAACAAAGGCACCAGGCTAAAACACGCTGACAAAATACAAAAACACACAACTGACAGGACGAGGACACACAAGGGCTAAATAAACTAGGTAATGAGCAAACACGGGGCAGGTGACACCAGGGCTGGGGAAGAGGTGAAGCACATTAGACAATCACACAGTTTTTCCACTCACCGCCATCTCGCCAGTCAAAAAAAGTCGATCTCCGAATGCAACGTAACTGTCACGATTTGTCTAGTGCTGGAACCCAGAAGCAGACCAGGACAAGGTAAGTTGGAATAACAAGGTGAGTATTTATTTGGAATATGAATATTGAAGTGGGTAAGTCCAGATGGTAGGCAGTGGGTGAAGCAGGAAGGCTGGAGGGTTTGTGCAGATCTGAGAATGCAACTGTGAAGTTGACAGCCAATCAGGGGTGAGAGACAATCCAGGTGATTAACTGCAGATATTAGAGAGGAACAGATGGTAGATTAGTGACAGGCAATAAGACAAAACGGCAAAAAGACTTTCCAAAACTTGAAGCTTCATACGAGAGCTAAACATACCAGTTACACTAACGATCTGGCAGGGAACGGATGTCTGGTCACGGCTTATATGGCGGAGAGGTGATAATCAGGAACGGGTGTGCAGATCGCAGATAACAGCAGATGTGCGTAGTTGGAGAATCACCAGGGATGTGTTCAGGAAACTCAGGACAAACAGACTTCAGGTTAGAGCAAAAGCAAAACACAGGAAAAACAGGCTTGAGATGCTGGAGTCATGACAGTAACAGGGAGGACAGTAAAGGTGGAAAGCTCCTAAAGCTTAGTTCCATATAAATGCACAGATAATTTGTTGTTTTGTCGTTGAAAAACAATATTGACCTTGTAGTTGAAAAAGGAACCTCATATAAGAATGACATTTCCTCCTATGGAGTCCGTTCATTCGCATTCAGTGCTGAGTTCATGTGTCGAGCCCCTGGTGAGACTAAGATACTAAGTTTCATGTTGTGTCGAGCCTTCTTAGTGTTTTAAAAATAGTGATTTTGATGCGATCATAGTAGTGTCCCTAGCTCTCTCATTCAAAAGGCCATTTGACCAAAAAACGAAAATACGGTCAATCTTAAAAGTGGGCGTTTCCATCCTAATTATGATTTTAAACAAAAGTTTGACTCGGGTACATTCACAAAAAGACCCAATGTTGCATTTTGGCGAGAGTTACACTTTAAATTAAAGAACTGATTAAGCTAACTCAAATAAGTTTTGTCAATCCATCGTCATGCTAACCGCTAACCGGTAACCCTAAGCCCTACTTAAAAAGCACATAAAATGACCACAAAGAGACACAAAGCCGCTACAAACGACAACAATCACAAAGGAATGGAAAACTACAAGGAGTCGCGAAAACTTCCAAAAAGATGCAAAATGTCTACAACGAAATGTAAGACAACTAAAACTAGATGCAAAATGATTAAAATATAATCAAAAACCACCACAAAAAGACAGTTAAAGGACAATTCCGGCATAAAATGAACCATGGGGTTAATAACACATGTTTACCGAGTTGACCGTTCTCTGGGATCTGTTTTCATGCTAATCGAATGTGTCTCTAGCTAGAAACAAGCCACAGCAAACCGGTGATTAGATTATAATGCTAAACTTTGGGTCCCTACATGTAAACCGAAGCATTGAGAAGTTTGTAAGTGTACAGACAGTTTATTAAAAAGATAGATTATAAAGACATTACCGTTCACGTATACAAGCAGGTGCCATCTTGGGAAAACAGTCATGAGCAGTCGAATCACGAACGCCGTGCAACCAGTAACCAGTAACATAGCTCAGGCGCGGCATTCGTCATTCGACTGGTCGTAACTGTTTTCCCACGATGGCTAGGGTGACCAGATTTCCCAGAACTAAAACCGGGACACTTTGTGCGTGACAGTAGTGCTTGTGCACCCACCCGTTTTTTAACATGAACATGCCAGCCCAGGTCAAACATAGACACAGACAGATTATAGATGTAGACCGCTACGATTGGCTGACACACACAGTGGTTAAATTGGCTTTTGTAAGGAGGGGGAGCCCTTATTTACGGTGAATGGTCATCATTCAAAATCGTGCCGTAAAACGACTTAATGTGTTTTCACACCAAAGGGGCTCTTTTTCCAGTATGTGTAAGGTAGGGTTGAGTAGAAGAGTTCAAGAGAAATACTTTACAATTCACTTACTTTATTAGTATTTTTTACCTTTAATGTTAACAGGCAGGCAACAGGATTTCACCCTCGGAAAATGTATGAAATTGAACATGTTTGAAACAAAATTATGTTGATTTAAGAGAATCAGGGCAAATTTCTTTGGCAGTTTATGTTATGTTTGTGTTATGGTTTGCTCTCTCTCCGCCCTGAGTTGGGTGTTTTTTCCCTGTTTGTCTGTGTGTTGTCTTTGTTTTTCCACCTGGAGTGCTGGAGGTGTGTTCAGAGGAAAGTAGGTCGAGGGGCATGGCCGATTCAACACCTCACAGCTGTTCTTCACAGCTGCAGCTCATCTACAAGATTCACTCCAGCAATACTTGAACCCGGGCTGATCACCTCTTCGGCGCCAGTTCGTTATCTACAACTCATGTGGAAACTTGGCTCTCCATTCTAGTTAAACTCTAGTTTTGTCCGTGTGATTTTTGTACTCATACTTACCCTTGTCTTTGTCCTGTTACCGATCAGACCTGCTGCTTCCTCCGATGTGCTTGCGTGCTTCCAGTCTCACCATCCAGCCTCATCCTTCACCTTTGGGGGAAACCATCTGTGTACTCATCCTTGCCTGTCCGCCTCGAGTCACGTTAACTACTTGGATTCGCCCCTGTCTGCTCACCTCAGAACTCGGACCAGCCAGGAGTTCCCCTGCCCTGACACAACCTACATTGTTTCTCTGAGTACACTTTGTTCATTAAAACATTTCAAGACTGCTTTACGTTGTCTGTGTGAATTCTCTGCGTTCTGGATCAGAACAAGCACTTAACAGTTTGATTTAATCACACCGACACGGGAAGTAATTACGCAACTCAATGCATTATGAAACAACCCGAACAACACTTGAGGCACCTGTGTGCAGACATAACAGTTTACACTTAAAATACATTACATTTAATTATTCACATACTACAATTCATGCACTCATCTTCCAAATAGGAATATGGTAGGAATGGTTTATGCTGCCTTTGTCTGCAGGCAGCATGGTCTGCTGACCTCCTTGTCATCACCCACTTCCTAACAAACTTAGTTGGGTTCCACAACTCTAGTGGTGGACCCACTAACTAAACACCTGGCTCTCAGCTGATCTAACAGCTGTGTATTAACATCAGCACCAGATCGCAGGTAGAACATTTTGACAGCTACTCTGTCTTTATAAAACAGCTGGTGACTGTGTAGCCTAGAAGCTAAATATGGGTCTGATAACATTTTATTTAAATCGGAATCGGACCTAACAGGATTTGAGTGATTCTGTGACTGCCTGTTCAGCCTGAAGGCTGCTGGAAATGGCTGCAAACTGTCCGACTGGACAGCGGCTTTTTGTCACCGTACCCCCGGCTGCTGCCGCCTGCCCCAATTTAACCTCTGGACACACATGTTAAAATCATACACTGGACGCTTTATAAGTCTTTCTCCATGGGTTTAATTAATGCTCAGGCTATAATAAGACCACGTCAGCTACAGTACAGGCCAAAAGTTTGGACACACCTTCTAATTCAATGCGTTTCCTTTATTTTCATGACTATTTACATTGTAGATTCTCACTGAAGGCATCAAAACTATGAATGAACACATATGGAATTATGTACTTAACAAAAAAGTGTGAAATAACTGAAAACATGTCTTATATTTTAGATTCTTCAGAGTAGCCACCCTTTGCTTTTTTTGATAACTCTGCAAACCCTTGGTGTTCTCTCAATGAGCTTCATGAGGTAGTCACCTGAAATGGTTTTCCCTTCACAGGTGTGCCTTGTCAGGGTTAATTAGTGGAATTATTTACCTTATTAATAAAAAAAGCAAAGGGTGGCCACTTTGAAGAATCTAAAATATAAGACATGTTTTCAGTTATTTCACACTTTTTTGTTAAGTACATAATTCCATATGTGTTCATTCATAGTTTTGATGCCTCCATTCTGCTTTTTTTGTTTACAGTTAGCTTATAATGGTTTTGCCTTTAGTGTCTCCCCTTAAACATAGAAACAAAACACGAATTATACAGAGGAGGCCAAGTACTCGAGTCACAGATGTTTAGATGATTCTCAGTGGTTTGGTACACATACATGCACGCACACGCACACACACACACACACACACACACACACACACACACACACACACACACACACACACACACACACACACACACACACACACACACACACACACAGACAAACACACACGGGCTTAAAGCCAACACACACTCCACTGTTCCTTTGTAACTGAGGAGACAGAAATAACTCATTCATGCACGCACACACACACACACACACACACACACACACACACACACACACACACACACACACATACACACACACAAACACACACAGGCTTAAAGTAAACACACACTCCACTGTTCCTTTGTAACTGAGGAGACAGAAATAACTCACACACACATTTCCTGAACATCTAGATTCCTTCTCCACCTGAGATCTGGGATTGAAGAACTAGTATGGGTGTGAATCCTAGTGTTATCACGACACTAAATTATATAATTACTGAGCCCTATCAGACATTTAAATTGAAAATTGAACTCCTCTTTTTTTTTTAAGAAAAAATATAAAGGGGGAATCTAAATTAAAGGGGCATCTTAGAGATGATATGTATCGATATTTTTAGTTTGCATCGATAAATATTGGTAAAAATACTGTTAAAAATAGATGTAAAACTTCTCAAAATGATGCAAATATGTCTACAACTAAAAACAGATGCAAAATGATAAAAATATGATCCAAAACCACCACAAAAAAGACAGTTAATGAAAGAAAACAATAAAAAATGTGCCAAACGACCCAAAATGATGACAGAGACAAAAGACAAAACAAAACAATATGCAAAATGCTAAAACATATTAAATGACTGACAATGGGAAAAAATATTATCATAAACATACATAATGACAAATACAAAGTGACAACAGAGACACAAAACGGACATAAAGACCTAAAATAGACGACAAATAACTACAAAGAAACACAAAATGATGAACAACTACAAATGACTATAAGACATGAAATACAACTGAAAATAGAAGCAAAATATCTAACAACTGATGCAAAATTATTTTAAAGATACAATTACTGAAAACAGACAGAAAATGACTACAAACAGCCCAAAATAATGACAAAGACACATAAATCGTCTTTAAAGACACGCAAAATGACTAAAATTAGACAGAAAATAATCAAAAATGAACAGATAAATGCCTACGAAGCCAACTGTGACTGATATCCTTGGACCTCTGACCCCCCGCTCCTCCCTTGTGGGGAGAAACAGCAAACTAACTCCCTACAGCTTTATTATGTCCTCCCTAGTAGAACAAACTTTATTTATGGCTATTCCAAGGAAAAGAACAAATCAAGAAAAACGATCAAAGGAGCAGGAAGTTTGAATGTTCCCGCGGGAGAGAAACCGTACAGCTGTCTGGTTTCTCTCACAGCTCAAAGCTCGCTCGTCAAACTTTTATTGTTTACGGTTAACTTTTATTAGAGATATTTTGCTACTTGTTTTATTTAAAACAGAATCCTCTTTTATGAAATAAAGGATTCTGTACAGATTAAATTTCAACCCTTGTGTTTTCCTCGGGTCAAATTTGACCCGTTTTTAAAGTTTCAGAATATCAGAAATATGTTTTTTTTACAACTAAATCACCCCAAAATAAAATATATGTATGCATATACGTTGTATGGTACCCATACAACAATCTTCGCAGGTAAAATGAATACTTCCATTGAATTTTGGTTGTCTTATTCAATTTCATAGCATTTGAAAAAAAAAAAAACATTTTTAAATGGTTTAAAACAGCGTCCTGAGTAAACTTTGACATGAATCAGTCTGTGATTCAGTCAACATCCTCTGATCTTAACTATTAGTCAAAAAATTATATAATTTCTGCCTTTTTTATGTAAAAAAATAGGTATAATTTCATTCCAATTAGGTTTATTGACTATGAATTTTAAAAAAGCGTCGAAAACAAAGTGACAAAAACCTTTAATTTAGCCCCAAAGAAAGTTCATTTTTAATTATGACCCAGAAAGACAACAAGTTCATGGGAAGACAACACAAGGGTTAAAGTTATTTTGCATCTTGTTTTATTTAAAACGGAATCATCTTTTATGAAATTAGGGATTCTGTACAGATTAGATTTTAAGGTGAGACACCCGAGGTGAATAGGGAAAAAATAATGAACTGATGGATACCAGCATGAAAATTTCCCAGCTGATTTCTGACATCAAGACAAATGTATTTTGTATTCCAAGTTTTCTTAGATGGTATATTTAAATATGCAAATGATGCATTATCTTGTTAAATATGTGCTTATTTTCATAAACGCCCAGAACATACATGTGAACATCAGATAAAGTCAGGTTTAAAAATCCTGTTGTCCTCGGGTCAAATTTGACCCATTTTCAAAATGTTTCTATATCATAAATGTGGGTTTCTTTTCAAAACAAATTGTCTAAAAAAATAACATGGATGGTTACCTACAACGCTCTTCACAAGTAAAATAAATGATCAGTTCACTACTTTCATTAATTTTGGGTATTTTGTTCAATTATATAGCATTTGAAGGAAATACAATTGATAAAAGAACTGTCAAAAAAAAGTGGTTTAATCTGTGTTTTTTGCCCCCAATTTTTCATTTAAAATTATACATTTTATAATATATATATATATATATATATATATAAATATATTTTGTTTCCTACGTTTTCTGAGAATTCTATGTTTAAATCTGCAAATGAGGCATTCCCCTAATGCTAACTTTTGGTGAATTTAGGAGGAATCTACAGACACAAAGAGACAGTGGGGTAAAGAATGTGTATTTTGGATGTTTTATACCCAAGGGTCTGAAAGAAGAGATTGTACGGAAGTCAAACAGCACAAAAAAATGGTTTTCCCTGAAGTGTCTCCCCATAAACATATAAACAAAACCAAATAAATTATACACAGGATGCGGAGCACTCAGGTCACAGATGTTTACATGATCCTCAACGGTTTGGTTTCCACAGAAGCACGCACGCACACACACAAATGACAAAAAAAGTGACAAAAATGTAAAAAAAAATTGACAATAACATCGTGGAAAGCCACAAAACTGTTGAAAAAGACGACCAAATGCTGATAAAGGTTTTTCATTTACAATTTTGACACAAAATTTTGACAGAAAAAAACGTCAAACAAGAGGGTTAAAAATCTTGTTTCATGTTGTTGACATGTTAGAGTCCAAGGTTGTCACCGAGGGGATTTGGGATTTGGGGTTTATCTATCAATTAGAATATGGTGTCAACAGCCATACAAACATCTGTTTTTGCCATGTTTTTTTTTAAGATATAAAATGTTTTATAAATCAAGCTGTGAATGATATGTGTGAAAGAGGAAAGTTTGGTGTGTTTACGTGTGTCTGAAGTGGAGATTTCTGGCTCAGAGTCTGAGAACTAAACCTGTAAAGATACGGATTGTAAAATTTAGACATTTTGAAGACACAGGTGAACAGAGTCTGGATCTATTCCATCACTAAATTGTAATCTTACAGTACATACATGCTTAGCTTTTTATGTTTTGTTGTTGTTTTATGTATTTCTTTAAATGTACAGTGTGCTCCCCACTTTTTTCACCACCTAGCCCTATTGTTGTTGATGGCAAGTTTCTATAATAATGATGGCTTTTAATTCCTATAAAGGCCTTAAAATAATTCATTTAAATATTAGAAGCCTTATGTCTAAAATAGATCTTCTAAGAGCCTGGGCAAATCATAATAAACCTGATATTATTACAGTCTCTGAAACATGGCTACATAGTGGCATACATAATAATGATGTTGAAATGGATGATTACCTGTTATATAAGGTTGATAGAGGATCAAGAGGTGGTGGAGTGGTCACTTATAATAATAATAATAATAATAATAATAATAATACATAAGCTTTACATGGAACTCAAAGACGCTTTACAAACAAAAGAAAGAAAGAAACAAACAAACAAGCAAGATAAGTAAATTATGGATAGGCCAATTGAAACAAGTGAGTTTTGAGCAGTTTTTTATAGGTGTTCAGTGAGTCAGAGTTTCTGATGTGGATGGGGAGTGAGTTCCAGAGGGTGGGGGCAGCTATTGCAAAGGCTCGGTCCCCCAGAGTTCGGTGGGTTGATTTGGTGATGGGTTTGAGGAGGTTTAAGTCTGCTGAGCGAAGGCATCTGGAGGGGCGATGGTGCTGTAAGAGGTCTGTGAGTTATGGAGGGGCCAGATTATTGAGAGCTTTGTAGGTGGTGAGAAGAACTTTGTAATGGATGCACTGTTGTACAGGGAGCCAGTGAAGCTGTTGAAGGACAGGGGTGATGTGTTGTCTTGAACCGGTGTGGGCGAGGAGGCGAGCAGCAGAGTTTTGAACGTATTGCAGTTTTTGTAAGACAGATGAAGGGAGACCATATAGGAGGCTGTTGCAGTAGTCATGTCTTGATGTAATGAATGCATGGATGAGAGTTTCAGCAGCAGATGTCGAGAGGGTGGGGCGAAGACGAGCAATGTTACGTAGGTGGAAAAAGGCAGTTTTGGTGATATGACGGATATGTGGCTTAAAAGTCAGTGTGGGGTCAAAAATGATACCAAGATTTCGGATCTGGAGTGAGGTGTTGACTGTATGTCCAGCGATGGAGAGAGCGAAATCTTGGGAGGAGGCGAGTAGTGATTTTGGACCAATGATGATGATTTCAGATTTGTTGTAGTTGAGTTTAAGGAAATTGGCAGTCATCCAGGTTTTTATTGCAGAGAGGCATTTTGTGATGGTTGATACTGTGGCAGGAGTGATGGATCTAGTGCTGATGTATAGTTGTGTGTCGTCTGCGTAACTGTGGAATTTGAGTCCGTGATTTTGAATGATAAGTCCAAGGGGAAGCATTTACAGGATAAACAGAAGAGGACCTAGCACTGAACCTTGAGGGACTCTGTGATTGACCGGTATGGTATGGGACGTACAGTTGTTGATGGATATGAATTGAGATCTGTTGGTGAGGTAGGAGGTGAACCAGGAGAGCGCTGAACCAGAGATGCCCAGATTTTTTAGACGTTGTAGAAGGATGGAGTGGTAAATGGTGTCAAAAGCGGCAGAGAGGTCAAGTAGGATGAGAATAGAGAGGGAACCAGAGTCAGAAGCAAGCAGGAGGTCATTTGTTACTTTGAGTAGTGCAGTTTCAGTAGAGTGATGAGAGCGGAATCCAGACTGAAAGGTTTTGTAGAGCTGATTGGAAAGAAGGTGATGTTTTAGTTGAGAGGCAACAGAGCGTTCCAGGATTTTTGATACGAAAGGTAGGTTAGAGATGGGCCGGAAATTGTTGCGGTTGTCAGGATCCAAGCCAGGTTTTTTGAGTATAGGTGTAATGGCGGCGACTTTGAAGGAGGAGGGAACTGTTCCAGACGTGAGAGAGGAGTTTATGATAACCATAATAAGTGGGCTGAGGCAGGGGAGGCAGTGCTTGACCAATGCAGATGGAATGGGGTACAGGGGAGAGTGATGTGAAATGGAAGGGATAAGTCCGGTTGAGGGTCTGTACTAGGAGAGATATGCGCAGAGAGTTCTTGGTGAATGCAGTCAATTTTGTATTTAAAGAAATCAATGAAATTATTGCATTTGTCCATGGTGAATAAGCGGGTGATATTGTCAATGGGTTTCAGTAGTTTATTGACTGTGGCAAACAGTGTCCGGGGGTTGGAGGATCCAGAGTGAATGATACCAGAGTAATAAGCTGTGCGGGCTGATGTGAGCGCTGATCTATAGTGTTGGCTGTGATCCTTGTAGGCTTGTAGGTGTACAGTGAGTCCAGTTTTCTTATGTAAGCGTTCTCGTTGTCTGCGTTCTTTTTTAAGTTTGTGCAGTTTTGGGTTGAACCAGGGAGCAGAACGGGAGAATGTAACTGTTGCAGTTTTCACTGGTGCGAGAGTATTGAGGCTGGATGTGAGTGAGCGATTTGTGTGTTCCAATTTGTGTTCTCAATTTTCTATCCCTAAAATTGGCCCAATTGATTTTGAATGTGTTTTTGTTAATATAATATTACATGTAAATAAAACACTCATAATTGGAAATATATATAGGCCACCCTCAGCCCCTTCTTGCTCTATGAAGTATATATTGGCAACCCTAAGCTCCTTAGAAAAGAATAATTAATGTATAATTCTAAGTGATTTTAACAGTAATTGGCTTGACCGATCTTCAGCAGGAGACAGAAATCTAATTAGTAGTGTGAATTTATCACAACTGATTAATACACCTACCAGAGTAAATTTACAATCATCAACATTAATAGATTGGATACTTGTAACTAGCCCTGAAAGGATATTATCCTCTGGAGTCATGTCAGATTGTTTAAGTGATCACTCTGTAATATACTGTGTGTGGAAAATCAAGATGTCTAAATCGCACCCCAAAGATATAACATTCAGACAGTGCAAATATTTTGATGTAAACCTTTTTAATGATGATATGGGCAATATTAACTGGGACCGCCTCTCGCTTATACCTACTGTTAATGACGTATGGGACTTCTTTTACAGCGAGGTTATGAATGTGATCAATAAGCATGCTCCACTTAAAACAGTTAGAGTAAAAGGGACTAGTCTTCCCTGGATTAACTCAGAACTGATTTCTCTGTTTAAGCAAAGAGATGTTGCTTGGGCCAAATTCCGCCTTACTAGAAACCAGAGCGATTGGGAAATATATAGACAATTACGTAATAGTAGTAAAACTAAAACAAGGAATGCAAAGTCAGAATACTATAAAACTAGCTTAAATAGAGAGTTTAAGAATCCAAGACAATTCTGGAATAAACTTAACACTTTACTTAATCGTAACAAAACAGGGCGAATTAATCAACTGAATATTAATAATGAAATCATACAGAACCCCACAATAATTACACAAACTTTTAATGAACATTTTGTTGCAGTCTCTCAAGCTAATGAGACCCCTTATTCACATGCAGTTTTCAAAAATCCCCTGCCCAAAAATCATTTTTCTTTTAAACTGATCTCACCTATAGATGTTTATCAAATTATAGCAAAATTGAAGTTGATTACTGGTGCTGGACCTGATGGACTGGAATCTAAATTTATAAAATATGCATCACATATCTTGATGTTCCCCCTGGCAAAATTATATAATTAATCTATAAATACAAACTCACTTCCACCTATTTGGAAGATGGCTAGGGTATTGCCTGTATTCAAAGGTGGAAAACCAGATGAATTGAATAACTACAGACCTATTTCTATTATATGTACAGTCCAAAAAATATTTGAGAAATTAATTTTCATGCAATTAAGTGAATATATTGAAAAATATGGTATTTAATAAACAGCACAATCTGGATTCCGACCTAATCCCTCTACTACCACAGCTCTTCTCAACTTTACAAATGATGTATATACAGCATTTGATGAAGGAAAATATACTGGAGCAATTTTTATTGATTTTTCGAAAGCGTTTGATAGAGTTGATCATTATTTACTCCTAGATAAATTGTACTCGATTGGCTTAAGTCAAAGATCGTTATTATGGTTTAATGCCTATTTACATGGTAGGCATCAATATGTTGCATTACAAAATACACGCTCTACTAGTTTAATTATAGGTAAAGGTGTGCCCCAAGGCTCTGTACTGGGGCCACTTCTCTTTTCTGTATTAATGATATGCCCAGTACTTGTTTATCCTGTAATGTTCATCTTTATGCTGATGATACAGTTCTATATACATCGCATATCCAGAAGGATGAAGTACAGAATGCATTACAATCGGATTTTATTATTGTACAGAATTGGCTCAGAGAGCACAACCTTTTACTTAATGAGAAAAAAACTTGTACTATGTTGTTTAAACTGAGACCATCTAAAGTTACTACGAATAAATTACAAATCTGTATGATTGATGGAAGATCTCTTGAAAATGTAAATGCATTTAAATACCTGGGTCTGTGGCTAGATACTGAGCTATCATTTAATGCTCATATTGAAGCTACAGTCTTGAAAGTCAAACAATGTTTGTGTCAGTTGTACCGTTCGATTGATTGCTTTACATTTGATACAAGAAAGCGCATTGCACAGCAACTTCTATTACCACTAATTGATTATGCTGATATTGTTTACCACACATCAAGTATTACTTCTCTTAATGCTTTAGATCTTTTATTTAATTCCATATGTAGATTTGTTTTAAGGTATCCATTTATGACACATCATTGTACGCTCTATGAAAAATTGGACTGGCTCCAACCTAAAGAAAGAAGAAGGTACCACTGGTTTATGTTTATTTTTAGTTGTATTAATTATGCCAATAAATGTCCCTCTTATCTTCAACAATATTTTGTTAGACACATCTCAGTCTATCCCATATGACACTTGCTCCATCCATTTTTTGCTATACCAAGAATTTATCGGGAAATTGGGAGAAGAGCATTTTGTTATAAAGCTCCTATGGACTGGAATAACCTCCCATTGTCATTGAAATCTATTACATTGTTACCTTCATTTAAAGTTGCACTATTTTCATATTTAAAGATACCATGTTCATGTTTTAATTGAGGATATTTTGTTATCTTTTTGGGCTCATCTGAATGCTGTATTATTATGTGAACAGCTTATGAGGACTTATTATTATTGTCAATGTAACCTTGTAATTTATTGTATAATTTGGGGAGGTGGTGGATTTGGGGACTGGGATAATACTGTGAATGATGTCTTGTTTTTTTGTTTTTCTTTTTATGTGTGTTATTGTGTAATGTTATGTTTTGAGCATGTGTGGCTCTGACAGTTATTTTCTAATAGTGATTGAAAGGACCCCCTTGAAAATGAGATGGTACATCTCAAGGGGCTATCCAAAATAATATAAAGAAAGAAAGAAAGAGTCAACTTTGAAAACTTTCTCAGTTGATGACTTACACTGCAGACTGATCTCATGAAGTGACGTATGTATGACACGCCAATTCGTATGCCATTATTGGCGTGTTATCAAGACACATCGCGTAGCAACGGCTTACACATTGTCCCATACTAGCACCATCAAATTATGTATTATCAGCTTTTATATTTTTTAACTGTTTATAACTGCTCTTTAATGTTTCATTTCTTGTACTGCACTGTAACTTTTATTCTTGAATTTTAATCATTTTTTTTATGTAAAGCACTTTGAATTGTCCCGTTGCTGAATTGTGCTATACAAATAAAGCTGCTTTGCCTTGCCTTGCCTTATGAAAGGGTGAGAATCCACGTAGGACTTTCACCCAGGAGACCGGGGATCGTGTTCCGCGTGTCATGTTTCCTAAACCCAATCCGTCCGCTGTATACGGCGCTCAAAATGCATACATTTAAAACGCCACTTGGCTTTAGAAAGTGGACTGTATGTTTAAGTGATAACACACCACTTGTAGAAAGTGGCCTGTATGTTTACGTCTGCTGTATACAGCGTAGACGTACACGCGGATAGCTCAAAATGCGTACAAATAACGCATCACTTGGCTTAAGAAAGTGGGAGTGTATGTATATGCGAAGTCATGATGTCACGTTGCTTGCTAAGACAAATAGATTTTGTATCCTAAGTTTTCTGGGAATTCTATGTTTAAATCTGCAAATGATGCAAACTTTTGGTGAATTTCTGAGGAATGTGTGTCTCTTTTCACAAAGAGACACAGTGGGGTAAAGAATGTGTATTTTGGATGTTTTATACCCAAGGGTGTGAAAGAAGAGATTGTACAGAAGCCAAACTGCAAAAAAAACTCTAAATAAAAAAAAATAAAATAATAATAATAAGGGTTTTCCCTGAAGTGTCTCCCCATAAACATAGAAACAAAACCAAACAAGTAATACGCAGAAGGCGGAGCACTCAGGTCACAGATGTTTACATGATTCTCAGCAGTTTGGCTTCCACAGAAGCACACAAACACACACACACACACACACACACACATCTGGGTTCCATTCCCAATGCGATATATCAACCAATGTGTCCCTGAGCAAGGCACGTAACCCCTAGTTGCTCCAGAGTAGTTCGGGACATCTGATATATACAGTATAGCAACTGTAAGTCGCTTTGGATAAAAGCGTCAGCTAAATGACATGTAATGTAACACACATTTAAACAGAACATTTGAAATTATTTAAGACCAGAGCAACACACAATAATAATTCAATTCAACTTTATTCATAGTATAAAATCATAACAAGAGTTATCTCAACACACTTTACAGATAGAGTAGGTCTAGACCACACTCTATAATTTAGAAAGACCCAACAAATTTGTTGTCTATGTTTGGCTGTTCAGTGTATATATATATTATATAATTAGTAAGTTTTTACTGTGTAGCGTCGACCTGATGTCAGTAACTGAAAGGATCGGTGAAGTGACAGGAAGCAGCCAGCAGGTGGCAGCACAGCTCCACATCTGTCCCTGCAGCTGTTCAACTCACACATCTTTCCTTCTCATCAGGAACAAACACTCTGAGACAAAGACACACACATGCATAGACACACACACACACACGCATACATGCACACACACAGAGACACACACACACACACACACACACACACACACACACACACACACACACACACACACACACACACACACACACACACACACACAGACAGACACACACATGCATAGAGAGACACACACACACACACACACACACACACACGCAGAAACACACACACGCCACACACGCATGCACACACACACACAGAGACACACACACACACATACACACAAGCCACACACGTCTCACAAACACACACACAAAATGCTACTTAAAAGTGTGTAAGTAGTAAGAAGGGTGTGGGTGTGTTTGGATGCAGCAAGAAGTATTCAGATGCTTTACTGCAGTAAAAGTACTCATACCATACTGTAATAATACTCAGTTACAGTAAAAGTACTAAAAACAAAACAAACACACTCCCTCAAAGGGAAGAAGTATTCAGATCCTTTAATGCAGTAAAAGTACTAATATCACACTGTATAAATACTCTGTTACAAGTTAAAGTCAATCTGCTTTGAAAATGCTACTTAAAAGTATTATGAGGAAAATGTAGTTAAAGTATTAAAACATTGTGTAAAGTGTAAAGGATCCAACTAGTTGTGTGTTTAATGGTCTACACACACACACACACACACACACACACACACACACACACACACACACACACACAAACAAACACATACAGTTGTGTGTTTAATGGTCTCATCATCATCTCAGCTGGACTTGTAGTCTGTTATATTGTCGGCTAGTTTACTTTAGAATGAAACATCAGATTTTATAAACTACATGTGTTCTGTGTGCAGTAATCTTAATGTGTAAAGTAACTAGTAACTAAAGTAACTAGTAACTAAAGCTTTAACAGATGAATGTAGCGGAGTAACTAAAGTAACTAGTAACTAAAGCTGGAACAGATGAATGTAGCGGAGTAACTAAAGTAACTAGTAACTAAAGCTGGAACAGATGAATGTAGCGGAGTAACTAAAGTAACTAGTAACTAAAGCTGGAACAGATGAATGTAGCGGAGTAACTAAAGTAACTAGTAACTAAAGCTGTAACAGATGAATGTAGCGGAGTAACTAAAGTAACTAGTAACTAAAGCTGTAACAGATGGATGTAGCGGAGTAACTAAAGTAACTAGTAACTAAAGCTTGGAACAGATGAATGTAGAGGAGTAACTAAAGTAACTAGTAACTAAAGCTGTAACAGATGAATGTAGAGGAGTAACTAAAGTAACTAGTAACTAAAGCTGGAACAGATGAATGTAGTGGAGTAACTAAAGTAACTAGTAGCTAAAGCTGGAACAGATGAATGTAGCGGAGTAACTAAAGTAACTAGTAACTAAAGCTGTAACAGATGAATGTAGCGGAATAACTAAAGTAACTAGTAACTAAAGCTGTAACTGATGAATGTAGTGGAGTAACTAAAGTAACTAGTAACTAAAGCTGTAACAGATGAATGTAGTGGAGTAACTAAAGTAACTAGTAACTAAAGCTGGAACAGATGAATGTAGAGGAGTAACTAAAGTAACTAGTAACTAAAGCTGGAACAGATGAATGTAGAGGAGTAACTAAAGTAACTAGTAACTAAAGCTGGAACAGATGAATGTAGAGGAGTAACTAAAGTAACTAGTAACTAAAGCTGGAACAGATGAATGTAGAGGAGTAACTAAAGTAACTAGTAACTAAAGCTGGAACAGATGAATGTAGAGGAGTAACTAAAGTAACTAGTAACTAAAGCTGTAACTGATGAATGTAGTGGAGTAACTAAAGTAACTAGTAACTAAAGCTGGAACAGATGAATGTAGAGGAGTAACTAAAGTAACTAGTAACTAAAGCTGGAACAGATGAATGTAGAGGAGTAACTAAAGTAACTAGTCACTAAAGCTGTAACAGATGAATGTAGAGGAGTAACTAAAGCTGTAACAGATGGAGTAAAAAGTCCAATATTTCACTCTGAAATGTAGCGGAGTAGAAGTAGAAAGTGGCATGAAAAGAAAAGACTCAAGTAAAGTACAAGTTTTACCAACTTATTACCACTACTGTTGCACTTATTTTTGGAATTCATGGTCAATATACTCATTTTAAAGGAAATTATACAAATTATTTATGTCAAAAAAGCAGAAATTATGAATTATTTTGACTAATATTAGAGTAATGTATGTTGATGGATCATCACAGACTGGTGTAGGTCAAAGTTTAGTCTGAATACTGTTTAGAAACAGTTTTAATTTTTTTCAGATGCTATAAAATTGAAGAAAACCCTCACAATGTAATGAAGGTATAGTAATCATGAATTGTACTTGTGAAGAGTGTTGTAGGAACCATCCATCCAGACACACACACACACACACACACACACACACACACACACACACACACAGACACACACGCAGAGACAAACACACGCACACACACAAAGACACATTCACACAGAGACACACACACGCACAGAGACACACGCACACACACACACAAACACACAGAGACACACACACGCACAGACACGCACACAAACACACATAGACAAACACACACACACATAGACAGACAAACACACACACACATAGACAGACACACACACACACACACACACACACACAACACACACACACACAGACAGACAAACACACACACACATAGACAGACAAACACACACACACATAGACAGACAAACACACACACACACACACAGACACACACACACACACACACACACACACACACGTTCTTTTGGGGGAATTTGGTTAAAAAGAAACCCATATTTCTGATAGAGATTTTGATAACAAGTCAAATTTGACTCGAGGACAACATGAGGGTTAAACTTTACAGCGAGCACGAGTCAGAAGGAGGTTTGTCTCGCACGTGCACACTGCTGACTCATCTCCAATGATCATCATGTGGTCACACCGACAGCTGTGCACATGTCCACTCAGCTGACGGCTTTTATTTTGAATAAAACCTGAATCTTCAAATCTTTGTTGTTCAGGCGACAATGGCATTTTTGGGAGGTTTAGTTCACTATTTTTTGTTCAGCAAACATTGCAACACAAAAGAACAATAGAGCCCTTCTTGCCCTGGTTAAAAAAAATAAATAAATCATCCGCTTCTTCGGCTCACACAGATATTTGTGGCTCAGGCTGTGTGGTTCCTTCAAAATAAAAGCATTAACAGATATTTAAAGTAATCAAAATAATCATATCAATCATAATTAAACTTATTCAGCCGTATTATTCACACAAAGCAACAACTAAATAAATAACTAAAGATTTAACTATTAAATAGAAAAACACAATGAACAGCTCCAACAATAACTTTATTTAATGAGGCACCTTTTATAGACAAAGTCCCAAAATGTTCCAAGAGAGAAAGAGAAAAGGTTTTGCATGCATTACAGCAAAAAAATAATTACATTTCAAAGGGGTACATACATTATGGTCAAAGGTTTGAGAAAAACTAATTCAAACTTTACATTACATGTCATTTTGCTGACGCTTTAATCCAAAGCGACTTACAATTGCTACATATGTCAGAGGCTGCACACCTCTGGAGCAACTAGGGGTTAAGTGGGGTTAATAGGGCCTAATTTTCAGTGAAAACAATTTCTTAGAAATGTGGGAACATAGGGCCTAATTTAAAAAAAAGTTTTAGAAATGTGGGAACATGGGGCCTAATTTAAAAAAAAGTTTTAGAAATGTGGGAACATGGGGCCTAATTTAAAAAAAAATAATCTTAGAAATGTGGTAACATAGGGCCTAATTTTGAAAAAGGTTTTAGAAATGTGAGAACATGGGGCCTAATGTAAAAAATTAAAAAAATCTTAGAAATGTGGGAACATAGGGCCTAATTTTGAAAAAGGTTTTAGATATGTGGGAACATGGGGCCTAATTTTCAGTGAAAACAATTTCTTAGAAATGTGGGAACATAGGGCCTAATTTTGAAAAAAGTTTTAGAAATGTGGAAAAATGGGGCCTAATGTAAAAAATAATAATCTTAGAAATGTGGTAACATAGGGCCTAATTTTGAAAAAGGTTTTAGAAATGTGAGAACATGGGGCCTAATGTAAAAAATAAAAAAAATCTTAGAAATGTGGGAACATAGGGCCTAATTTAAAAAATAAAAAAAATCTTAGAAATGTGGGAACATAGGGCCTAATTTAAAAAATAAAAAAAATCTTAGAAATGTGGGAACATAGGGCCTAATTTAAAAAATAATAATCTTAGAAATGTGGGAACATGGGGCCTAATTTTCAGTGAAAACAATTTCTTAGAAATGTGGGAACATTGGGCCAAATTTTGAAAAAGGTTTTAGAAATGTGGGAACATGGGGCCTAATTTAAAAAAAAATAATCTTAGAAATGTGGGAACATAGGGCCTAATTTTGAAAAAGGTTTTAGAAATGTGGGAACATAGGGCCTAATTTTCAGTGAAAACTATTTCTTAGAAATGTGGGAACATAGGGCCTAATTTTCAGTGAAAACTATTTCTTAGAAATGTGGGAACACAGGCACGCTCCCGCAGAAACCACATCAGACGTGTCTGCATGTTTATGAACAACGCTCAATGCTTTGTGACTCATTTCCTCTCGTTTTGCAGAGGTTAAAGCAAAAAAGGAAAATTTGTTTACAGACAGCAGCACGCGTTCGGCTCATCATCTTCTTAAACTTGAACCCTGTTTCACAGACACGGAGTCTGGGGAAGAAAAACTTCTCTCAGGTCCAATGAGAGAAGTTTGATTCTCCGCGCAGTGGAGACACAAACTCACAGGAATCTCTGAGCACAAGGAGTTTCTGTGGAGGGTTTTATACACGTTGACAGAAAATAAGAGGGGAATAAGAATGTCAAATTTCATGACGGGCCAAACTTGACCCGCAGGCCCCAAATTGGGCGGCATTGATCCAGAACAACCACTTCATTTAAAAAAAAAAAGAAAGAAAAGGAAACGTTTTTAATAGTAACAGTTATTAAGTGGATAAAACTCAAGAGGTGAAATAAAGTGCTGTGCAACATGAGAACACAGAATCATTAAAGTGCAGAAAGCTAAACCTCACATCTATACATTCAATTAGCTGTCTGATCAATACTACAATTTACATCTTTGTGAGTGAAACAAGCTTAAAAAGCAAACAAGCTTTAGTTTGCTGAAGATTTGAATGTCAAAAGGTGCAATGTGATATTATGAAAAACGCTGATATGAGCGTGCTAACTAATCGTTTCTAGACTGTTGATTCCTTCAGCAGGAGGACTCAGACACTCCGGTCACCTAGGTGCTTTCATCAGCCGGAGCTTTGTATGAAGGATTGTTTGTGGGACTGTTACGCCGTTTATAAATGATAAAACACAGAACAGAAGAAAGAAGAACAATAACAATAACGAGGCCTACGGCAACTGACACACCGACCACGAGTCTAGGATGTTCAACCTCCTGTCCAGATGTGGGATCTGCAGAGCAGAAAACAAGAAGTGAGGTAGAGTTGCACGATATTGACAAAGTGTGATATTGCGATTATGAATACTGTGATATCGATATTAATTTCAATATTTTTAAAACCTATATAAAATTACAAAAGTTACTGGAAAACGCATCAAAATAGATTCTTAACAAATTAAACAAGTTTTCTTACAACACAAGGTTTATTTCAACTGACGGTCATATTGGACTGGTCCAACATGAAGAAATAGATAAGGACCATGTCTACAGAACAGGACATGTTCTACTGGTTGGACAGTATAAAATATATAAATAAGGACCATGTCTACAGAACAGGACATGTTCTACTGGTTGGACAGTATAAAATATATAAATAAGGACCATGTCTACAGAAGAGGACATGTTCTACTGGTTGGACAGTATACAATATATAAATAAGGACCATGTCTACAGAACAGGACATGTTCTACTGGTTGGACAGTATAAAATATATAAATAAGGACCATGTCTACAGAACAGGACATGTTCTACTGGTTGGACAGTATAAAATATATAAATAAGGACCATGTCTACAGAACAGGACATGTTCTACTGGTTGGACAGTATAAAATATATAAATAAGGACCATGTCTACAGAACAGGACATGTTCTACTGGTTGGACAGTATACAATATATAAATAAGGACCATGTCTACAGAACAGGACATGTTCTACTGGTTGGACGGTATAAAATGTATAAATAAGGACCATGTCTACAGAACAGGACATGTTCTACTGGTTGGACAGTATACAATATATAAATAAGGACCATGTCTAGAGAACAGGACATGTTCTACTGGTTGGACAGTATACAATATATAAATAAGGACCATGTCTAGAGAACAGGACATGTTCTACTGGTTGGACAGTATAAAATATATAAATAAGGACCATGTCTACAGAACAGGACATGTTCTACTGGTTGGACAGTATAAAATATATAAATAAGGACCATGTCTACAGAACAGGACATGTTCTACTGGTTGGATAGTATAAAATATATAAATAAGGACCATGTCTACAGAACAGGACATGTTCTACTGGTTGGACAGTATACAATATATAAATATAAATATATTAAAAATATCATTCATTCATGCATGATGGTGATTTAAACCTAATTCACTTCAATAAAGATAACTATATTATACTATATACGCTATTCTTGTTATGAGCATCAAGGCGTGGCGACGCAGCGGTGCAAATTCAACTCATGTTTAGTACACGTTAACTCAAAGATTCGCAGAAAAAATACAAACGTTGGAGGCCATTAATCTTCGCGCAAACTCCTTGAAATCCATTCTTTTGCTAAGGTCTAATTGCACAGAGGAGTTATTATAGTATTTTTAACTGTTGTTCATGTGAAATCTCAAAGACAGCCTGATGCTTTGTTTATAGACAATATGTGGCTGGCTGTTTGCTGTTTGCCCTATCTATTCCTGTCAATAAAGTATAATAGGGTAAATCCTGTAGTGCATTTATTTATCTTTGTAAAAAAGTGGGCTCCCCCGAAGGCCACGTATAGTTCGAACACTGGCAGGGGCCGATGTTTGGGGTTTTTTTTTTTTGGGGGTTGGACTCTAGTCTCAGAGAGTCCACCAGCATTAAGGCGGCCTTCTCGGCATCAGCGCGCAATCGTTGCGTCTCTACAAACTCACCGGAGTCGGTGACAGTCAGGTTGATGAGCTTCCTGCTCTCGTTGCCCCCGGTGATTATAACTCGACAGTCGTACGTCCCGGTGTCGTTGATGCTGACGTTCTTCAGAACAACGGAGACGTCTCCGTGCATCATCTCCGGGTCTCTCAGCTCCACCCGGCCCCGGTAACGCGGGTGCTGATACTTCTCGTACGCGCGCTGGTTCCTGTAGAAGAAGACGTAGCCTTCGTCCTTCAGGTCTCGTCTGTTCCACTCCAGCAGAGTGACGGGGCCGTCTGAGAGAGCCCGACACCCGAGAGTAACGTCCTGCTCGGGCTTCACCGTTAACTCATCTGGCTCTGAAAACACAGAGTTTTACGGTGAGCAGAGAGAAGTCTAACAGGATTAGTTTGGAAGTAATCCTGGTTCTCTTTAGGGCTGCACCACACGAGGAGAACATCTAATTGTGATTGCGATATGATTCACAATATTGGAGGTAATGATCATTTTTGTATCGTTATTCTCATTTTCATGGAAAAAATACTCAAATTTAAAATGATTATAAATATATGTGACGCTATGGAGAAAATCCAATATAACGATATTATTAACCGAAAAATGCTTTTACAATGTGGTAAATAATCACTAACAAAAGCAGACCATTTTTATTTTTAATTTATACTCCCGTCGTATACCTGCACTAATGGAGAGATGTCAGAGTTGCAACTGCTGAACTGCTGGCAGTGTCCAGGAGGTGAACAGGCACCTCTGTAGCTACCGTACTTCGGGACTTGAACCAGCTACCCACCGGTTCCCAACCCAACTCCCTAGGGACTGAGCTTCTGCCACCCCCTAGATATACATTTATGTGTGTGTGTGGCCGACCATCTCTACACTCTAAGCCACGTCACACCCAACTTTATGTACAGTTGAAACCAGATATTTACATACACTTAAAAAAAAAAACCACAAAAACATTTATTTATTGTCATACATTAAATCAGATTAAACCTTTTCTGTTTTAGATCAATACATATTAACATTTTTTTTGCATTTGTTAAATGTCATAATCGAGCAAGGGAGAATTTTTATGTATTTTTTTTTAATCACTTTCGTCAAAGTCAGAAGTATACATACACTTCCTTAGTATTTGGTAGAATTTCCCCTGAAACTGTTTCACTTGGGCCAAACGTTTTGGGTGTCCTTCCACAAGCTTTCTACAATAGTTTGCTGGAATTTTGGCCCACTCCTCTTGACAGAACTGTGGATGCATATAAAGGCACACCTCAAACACAGAGCCTCTTTCTTTGACATCATGGGAAAAATCAAGAGAAATCAACCAAGACATCAGGAAAGGAATTGTGGACCTCCACAAGTGTGGCTCATACTTAGGTACAATTTCCAGATGCCTGAAAGTCCAAAGTTCATCTGTTCAGACAATAATACGCACGTAAAAAAAACATGGGAATGTAGAACCATCATACCGCTCAGGAAGGAGACGGATTCTGAGTCCCAGAGAGGAAGGTTTTTTGGTGCCAAATGTGCGATTCGATCCCAGGACAACAGCAAAAGACCTTGTGAAGATGCTAGCTGAAACTGGTAAGACAGTGTGATTATCCACAGTAAACGAGTCCTGTACCACCATGAGCTAAAAGGTTACTCTGGGAGAAGAAAGTCATTACTTCAAAACCACCATAAAAAAGCTAGACTACAGTTTGCAACTGCACATGGGGACACAAATCTTAATTTCTGGAGACAAGTCCTGTGGTCTGACGAAACAAAAATTGAACTGTTCGGCCATAATGATAAACGGTATATTTGGAGGAAAAAGGGCGAAGCTTTGAAGCCTCAGAACACCATCCCAACTGTGAAGTATGGGGGTGGTAGTATAATGTTGTGGGGCTGCTTTGCTGCAGAAGAGACTGGTGCACTTCACAAAATAGATGGCATCATGAGAAAAGAAAGTTTTGTGGATATATTGAAGCAACATCTGAAGACATCAGCCAGGAAGTTAAAGCTTGGGCGCAAATAGGTCTTCCAAATGGACAATGACCCCAAGCATACCTCCAAATTAGTTACAGAGTGACAACAAAGGACAACAAAGTCAAGGTATTGGAGTGGCCATCACAAAGCCCTGATCTCAATCCCATAGAACATTTGTGGGCGGCACTGAAAAGGCGAGTGCGAGCAAGAAGGCTTAAAAACCTGACCCAGTTCCAACAGTTCTGTCAAGAGGAGTGGGCCAAAATTCCAGCAAACTATAGACGGGTTTCCTGTTTACAAACATTACAGGGTGTGTCCGCATACCAGGGGCAGAAAGACAGATTGGTGAGCTGGTCGGATCATGAAAACGCATTTTTGTCTCAGTGCACATTGTCTTAGTCCCTTCATTTCGTCATGGCATTTATATAACACATACTCTATGGTCTTACAAAGCTAACGTTTTTGACCGATTATAATTTAATCATTTGTTGTGAGCTGGAGAGCTCTCGTTATGAGAAGCTAGCTATAGCTCTGTTTGCCATTCATTCCAATGGGGAAACATCGCTGCTAGAATTTCGACATGCATTCGGGTGGCGTATTCCTTTAAGCTTTCCTTATTGTTTGTATATAACTGCTGACTCAATAAAACATGATTTTAGTTGGATCTGTTTGTCGGTCTTTAATTTTGCAGCGTTACTGCGATATATATGTATGGCTATGATTATCATTTTAGGCTAATGTAATAGCCCGTGTTAGCAGCAGGGTTACTCCTGAGTGTACCCTTATGGTTGGTTTATGCCTTAAAATAATGGCCAGGATTTCTGGGAAAAGGTACGATATGTTAGTTTCAAAACATCACTGCAGGTTGATTGTTTTTCGCAGCAGAGGTTGACTGTGGGCGAGAGGGCGACAACACTGTCTTGGTTAGCTCGCTGAAGCTCTACGGCCACTGTCTCGGCAATGTTAGCTAATGTCCGCTAGCTAATGTAGGCTAACTATAGCCAGTTAGCTTTGTATGTAACGTAACAAAAACCCACCCATCTCAGAAGAGCGAAGCTTAATATTTCATTCAATAAAGTTATGTACAAAATGAGCACTAACGCCACAGGTCCTATGTTGGCAACGTGGACGCAGATATAGTAAACTCCGAAGGCAGTCGTAATATTTACCTAGTAGGCTAGGCTAACACTGTTGCGCTAAAGTTAGCAAAACATCGGCGTAGCTTTAGCTAGCTGTCTAAATTTGTCTCGAGTCCGGACCTTTAATTGTCTATGGTCCGGACTCGAGTACCACAGCCCTGACAGGTAGATATCACTTAGCTGAACAACCACAAGCTGCAACTTTTCTGATTGATCCAATGGGAGCCGGACTCTTGCACATGACCCCAATCTGCCCCTCTTATGGCTTGAAGCCATAACCTCCGCCGGTTTTTGGCAAAAGCATGCTTCCCCCTAGGTATGTTAAACACCAGGCACCCATCACTGTCTCTGTTTGCACAACTAACTACGCAACAACTCCTTGGCATTTTGACTTACGCTATGCCTCTACTACTAGCTAGCTACACAAAACACGTCTTCTTTCTGCCCCCCGGTTGCGTCCGCAAGCAGTGATGACGTTGCCGAGAAACTCATGTATTGTAGAAAGCTTGTGGAAGGATACACAAAACGTTTGGCCCAAGTGAAACAGTTTCGGGGAAATTCTACCAAATACTAAGGAAGTGTATGTATACTTCTGACTTTGATGAAAGTGATAAAGAAAATACATAAGAATTCTCCCTCGCTCGATTATGACATTTAACAAATGCAAAAAATATGTTAACATGTATTGATCTAAAACAGAAAAAGTTTTCTCTGATTTAATGTATGACAGTAAATAAATAAATGTTTTTGTGTTTTTTTTTTAAGTGTATGTAAATATCTGGTTTCAACTGTATTAGGGCTGGCCAATTAATTGAAATTTTTTTGACATCGAAATTCTGAAAGATGTTTAGACGTATTTTTATATATTCCTGTTGAGACATTTTCATTTCAAGCAATGTGCATTTCAATTTCATACATTCTCAATAAATAGCCATAATAGTTCCCGAATTGTGGGGTTTCTTTCAATTATTTCCAAAATGACAAAAATAAGCACTTTTGAATCAGACAAAATGTGCAATTAATCATGATTTTGATTTTAGGTCATATCGTGCAGCCCTATTATGTATAATAATAATAATCATTTTATTTATGGGCGCCTTTCATAGCACTCACGGACACCTAACAGTTGAAACAAGCCAAAATACAGTGATAAAGGCAAATAAAACATTTAAAAATCTAGATAGTGAATTAAAAGAAAGTGATATATCTCTATATATATATATATATATATATATATATATATATATATATATATATATATATATATATATATATATATATATATAGAGGTGTATATATTAAGGTGGGAAGAGATTCTAAAGGCTGGATAGAGGGAGGGAGTTCCAAAGGCAAGGGGCAGAATGGCATTTATGAGTAATAATAACAACAACAACAACAACAACGTGGATACGATGACTATGTGGGTAAAGGCAAATCATAAAACAGCTAGAACAGTCTGGTGAGTTCAGAAAAGTTACATCACTTTACTGTAATGCAGCTGTTAAAACCAGACGACAACATTACAATATTCAAAAGCTAAGACGATGTCTAGTCTCATTTCTTGATATCTATATAATATCCATATACTGTCCAGGCCGAGTCAGAACAAGTATCCTACGGTGAACAAAAGATAAAAGTCAAACAGCTCAACATGAAGGAGATTGGAAGTAAATGTTGTTCACCCTATTTTTGAACATCCCATGATGTGCTGTCACATCAGAGATGATGCTCATCATCACATGAGAAACACAAACTCAAACTTCCCACTTTGTTCTATTCCGGATGTCTTTCTGTCGCTGACGCTTGTCGACGTTCAGATCAAGACACAAATATCTCATTTTAAGCCCCGAGAGGAGAGTATTGTTGTATCAGGCTCCTGTCTTCATCAATCTCTAAATATCTTTTATTACATTTGTGAAAACAGGAAAAATATAATCCAATCTTACTTTCCCCCTCATTTGTATTTCTTATTTGTGAAAATGGGTTCATTTTTGTTTACAGTCTCATTTTTTCAAAGATTTCTTTTTCATCTGTGAAAGTGTGTTTTGTTGTTGTAATACCCAGTTTAGCCACAACGATGATCTACTCTCTATTAAACATACAAAGTGAATAAAAAGGTAATTCAACAATGATAAAACAACAACAGATTTAAAGACTTCAGAAGCACAGAAGCGTGTAAATGACCGTCTGTAAAGGGAAAGGAAAGTGTTCAGCCTCAATTTCAAAGAACAACAGAGTCAGAGCAGAGTTATGGAAGATTATTCCAGATCTGCAGAAGATTATTCCAGATCTGCAGAATAGAAACTGAAAGCTGGAGACAGTCACCGGGGATTTCCACTGGATGCGTAACGGCTGCGGACCTGCTCTGCTGCGTGTCTGCTGCGTGCTCCGCCATCCGTCAATACCCACCGGGTCCGGATTTATTGCGGAACGGCTGCGGCCGTGACTGACAGCTGTAGTCACGAGGACCCACAAGTTCTCACGTAGAATAGAACCACAAAACCAACAACAGTTTGTTTCCATCCAGAGGAGTAGAGGGGAAACGACTCTGTGCTGTGTTTTCAAGGTGTAGTGCAGGTAGAGTTTAGATTCTCTGCCCGAGCCCGACCCGAGCCCGGCCCGGGCCGGGCCGTTAATTTCCGCCACTATCCTCGGGCCGGTCCGGGCCGGACCCTTGATCAAGCATTTTTGTTTTTTTAATCATTACTTTAGCCTAATTGGGTGGGGAGAAAGCTATGCCATAATCAGAACTATTATCTATTTAGGCCAAAGTAACACATGTGTCCAAAAAGTTACACAAGTTGGACTACAGTTACAAAATGCAACATGTGTCATGCGCGGAGTCTCCTCTTCTCGCACACATCACAGTTTGAGTCCGCAGTCAGTGGAAATACACACATCGACTTTAATGTAAACCTAAGGACTCCGTCGACGTTCCGCAGCCGTTCCGCATCCAGTGGAAATTGCCGGTCAGTCTCTCCAAGGAACGGAGAGAAAACAAAAAGCAGCAAGAAGGAAATACAAAGTGAAGTGAAGCAGCTGCCTGTATGCAGGCTGAACGATCTGTCAGCATCAAAGATGAATAAACTCCAACATGTAAACAACTCTCATAATCTGATAGCTTTAATAAAAAGTCCTTTCCTGTAATAATCCTGCACGACGGGTTTTTTGCATTATTAAACATGCTAAATGTTTGATGTTGCATTCTCAGTGCGACATTTCCGGAGTGTTTTTATCGAAACTGACCACGGATGATTCAGCTTAAGTGTGTGCGCGCACACACACACAAGCAGCTCTTACCTTCAGAGAGTGGCAGGAAGAGCAGGAAACACAGGAGAGTGGAAGACAACATGTTCAAACGTGTTCAAACGTGTTGAAACCTGAAAACGGTTGTAGTTTTCAAGAAGATGAAAAAAGTAGGTTTCACGTTTCAGCCCACGTGCCCTAGCCAATCCTCCTCCGACCTAACCCTATCAAAACCAACCACAGAAAACAACAAAAAACAGCCAATCAGAGGCAGAGAAGGGCGGGACATGCCTTCATGTTTTATTACATTCAATTATGCGCAATCCAAAAGGAATATTCAAGAGAATAAAAACAAACTAACAATAACAGCCAAGTGAGCATTATCACCAACAAATCAAAATAAATAAATAACAAAGCAGAAATAAATAATATGGAGTATTAAACTACAGTTTAAAGTGTTGAGTTAGAGGTCATAAATATACACATCTGGGCCACGTTTCTGATCAGCTGATCCAGTATGAAGCATGGACAGCAGACTCTCAACTACACACAGGGGGAAGCAGCACTCACTCTCGCTCTACGTCAATGTCACAAAGACAAGCGTCCTAATCTCTCTGTCTTTAACTACGATGTCAAACATTATGCGGTTACTCACCCTCTCAAGATATCTCTTCTTCCTGCTTGTTGCTGCCGGAGGAGCCGCCGAACTTTCCCCCGTCACCCAACGCGATTCCCGGATCCCTCTGTCCGTCTTTGTCGACATTATAATCCGCAGAGATTAGATCCATACTGGGTGGGGGGATCCTCCGTGTTACAGCCGAACTCTGGTCCACTAACGTCGGTCTGCCTGTTTCCACGCTGGCTATGAATGAAGACATGCGTGCATGTGAGACCTCGGCCTCTCCTCAGCCAATCAGTGCTCGAGAAAGTTTGAGCTAGTCTTTTTTTTGTTTTTGAAACAACTTTATTTACAACAGGTACACTTTAGTCTTGCATAACACATAATACAAGTAGTACAAAATCAGATAGGGCTGCAACTAATGATTTCACATGAAATGGATCTTCATTTTCAAACAGTCCTGACTTAGAAATAGCTTTATGCCGATACATGTAAACAATGAAAGACAGAGAAGCTTCTCAACGTCTTTCATTAGCTTTAAAGCAACATGTAACGTTTCCAGCTTCGGCCCCCCTACGGGTTGTCTCATTGGAACTACAGTTCACGCTAAAAGTTACATAGTGTTGCTTTAAATCTGGACGTACTGCACCTTCTCTATTTAACCAGGACTCAAGGAACTAACATGAGACAGTTTTTTCTCTCGTTGTTCACATAATTTCACAATTATCTTCTACGGATAACCATGTAAACAAACACTGAAGGGAATTACATATCGGCTATTTCTTGGCTTTTTATGTTTTTATATGTTTTATTTGCTCTCACGATCGCTTCCACTGCCAGGATTGCAACTGAAATAATAGGCTAAAGCAACGACGGAAAGCACAAGTGTAATTATGGTCAGATCTTGTGCCTGACTGATGCGGAAGTGATATTGATGTTGTGATTTATGCACAGCCTCGCCTGTTTGTTTTTTGCCAGCTGTCCTCCTGTTTTAGGAAGCAGCGACTGTATTGCGTTTTGCGTGTAAAACCCTGTCTGTGTTCTTCATATTTATGTAGAATTATAGTTTGCTATTCTTATGTAAAATATGTGGCTATTGGTCATGTTGTGCAAACATCGCCTCTTTTATGTGAACAAGCGTGGCTGGATTGGGAAACCCTGAGTTGACTGAACTAGTTGATAACCACCGTCGTGACACAGCTGATGCGGGACCGCGGCTGTTAGGTTAGGTGAAGCCGGGTAGCTGAAAGAAATCCAGGACAAGTTGATCTGGATTTGTAGTACAGGCCTCTGGGGTGTTCCTCCTCCTCTGTGTCTGCCGGCGGTTGTTTCTGACATTTTTGTTTTGCTACGACTCTAAAGCTGACCCGTCCGTTCCCTTAATACATCCATGGTCCGGTCCCGCCGCTGAGATTGAGTACGGTGACGAGACTGCACAACTACGATTGGTGAAACACAGTCACGTGGTAGAGCCTTTAGCGGAAGTCTCTCTCATACTGTCTATGAATAAAACATTAAAATGCCGGATAAAAACAATGACGCGTACGTAGAATACCAAAGAGGTAAAAAGAAAAGTAACGAACTCATTGTAGCCTAATGTAGCGGAGTAAGAGTACAGTTTCTTCTTCACAAATCTACTCAAGTAAAAATAAAAAGTATAGAGATTTAAAACTACTCCTAGAAGTAAATTTTTTTTCAAAAACTTACTCAAGTAAATGTAACGGAGTAAATGTAACTCCCACCTCTGCAGCTGGATGAGTCACAGCTACATGCTTGTGTTGTGTGACTCCACTTGAAAGGGTTTTTGACATTATAAAGTCATTTCAGCAGCAAATCTGTTCTACTTTGGTTCTTTTCAGGTTAGCACAGCAGCAGTTTTAGTCCCAGTAATACTTCCCATTCGGGTCAGTGTTGGAAGCTTTGTTTTAAAGGGTGATCCCAGTATTCTTCACCCTGGACCCGTTTTCCCCATGCATTGGTGTCTAATGTGAACAAAAAAATCTTTGAAACTGGTCCAGTATTGAGCGAGAACGTTGTACCGGCCGCCGTGAACGGAGCTACGATGTAACCCTACAGGACAGATGTTCAGCATCAGTCAGCGTCCACTAAAAGTTCTGCTTTTGCCACTGACAGACTCAGATTATTACTCTAAGTGTCTGACAACATTATGGGATGGATCCCTACAAAGATAGACCTTTTAGTTAAAGAGTAAGATCCTTTTATTTTAACATGAAACAGCCCCGAAATCACCATCACCAAACTCCATGTCTTACTTATAGGTGGACTAGCAGCTGGAGAGGTGCCAGTTCACCTCCTGGGCACTGCCAAGGTGCTCCTGAGCAAGGCACCGAACCCCCAACTGCTCGGGGCTCCTTTCCATGGGCAGCTACCCCCCCACTCTGACATCTCTCCATTAGTGCATGTATAGGTACTGAGCATGTGTGTGTAATTCAGGCCTGTTTGCAATAAGAACAGAGTGAAAACATTGTAATTTCCCCTTGCGGGATTAATAAAGTATACATTACATTAATATTATTATATATATATTTTCAGGTTCGAAATTGTGCTGTGATGCCTTCAACTCCCCTGGTTTATTTGCATTGTGTCTCTGTGTGTTGGATAAAGTCCCTCATGGTACATAGTGAACAAACAAACTTTTCTTCTCTCTGAGAGAGAAACCAAAGAGAGTCAGTGAGCCCACCTCAGAGGAAGGACTGCTGCTGCTGCTGTGAAGGACGGAAACAAGTCAGTCTGTGGTACGATGGGACGGACACCTCCTCTGCTGATGCTGCTCCGTGAGTACAAAACCTGTTTTTTAAATCTCAAATTATTTTATTCAAAGCATGTTATTAATATGAGAGGAAACCAGGCAGCGTAGAGAAATCTAAGGAGCGTAAAATACATTTACTCACAGATATGATCAACTCTACGCTCAAACTTTGACTCTGAAAAGTTGAGTTCACAAATGTGAAGCCTCCTGTTGTCCTCGGGTCAAATTCGACTCGTTTCAAAGTTTCTATATCATAAATTTGGGTTTCTTTTAACCAAATTGCCCCAAAATAATATGGATGATTCCATAAGACTCTCTTCACAAAGGACATTAAGGATCCGATCTCTATTTTCATAGAATTTTGGGTGTTGTTTACAACTTTATAGCATTATCCTGACTAAGGTTTGACATATCTGTGATTATCCATTACCTTCATTCCTCTGGTCTTAACCATTAGTTCAAATCATTCATCATTTCTGCTTTTTTTCTTACACAAAAATTTGAAAATGTCATATAAATATTGACCATTAAATCCTAAAATAAGTGTAAAACTAGTGCAAATAAATAGGTCTAGTGGTGAATATACTGGTGGTGCCAAACATGTTGAAATAAGTGACAAAAACAGTGTCTAAATTTGGCCTGGGAGGACAACACAAGGGTTAAGGATTGTATGCCAGTGGTGTTTCTTCTATATACATCTATCTAAACAGGAGATAAATCTATAACAGGAGGTTTCAATGTAACTAAACTGTGCATTAAACTCTCTAAAATGTCAGATTTAATGAAAAAACCTCAACAGTGTTAAACGACATTCTCACCTCAAACCACAAAAAACATCCTGCCAACCTTTGTTTTAAAGTTCAGCAGAGAGTCTGTGGTCTGACTCATAGTCACTGTTCAAACTCAAATATCAGTTATTGGAACATTTATTACTGCAAACAGTTACAATTTCATTTCATCAGAGAGCCAAAAGTCTCTGTCTTCAGATCAAATGTAAAAGCTTTTTGTTAGGAGTTCATTTTTTTTTTTTTGTGATTTGAGTCTCATTTCTCTTCAGTTCTGACATCACTGCTGAGCTGCACAAGAAATCAAGGTCAGTAAGCTGAGACACACCAAGAGTTCAGATTAAAGGCAGGGTTGGTAACGTTTTACAATATATATACATTTTTTATATATGGTCTTAATACCCCATCAGCAATAAATACCTCCTGGGCTCTAAACTTCTGTAATCGTGTATAAAATCACCAACCAATCAAACCTAAGGTGCCGCTTTTTAAGAACCAATAAAATGCCTCCTTGCCCCGCTGGCAATACTCTACCCGGGGAGGAAACTTAGCAAAGACTCAACAGGGACTTCAATCACAATTATCTCACACATTACTGAAAAATGATACGCTCACATACTATACTGAAACCTCACACACACACACTATTGTAACATTATCACACACACTACTGTAATGCTCTTCTTGCACACACTACTGAAACACTCTCACACACACCACTGGAAGGGAAATCCTAGCATTTCAGACTGACGCTGACAAAGCAGCGACTAAAAAGGGCTGCAAGAGGACAAGCTAGTAAACATGGGCAGCTTTGCAGCGATGGCGACAGCTGAGGTAGCTGAAAGGCATTAAAAGTGATGCCGTGGTTGCCGTCTGTTACCTCTTAATGAGACATGTAAAGTAATTTTGAGAAGTGAAATTGTGGTCCATTCTCTGCCCTGCTCTGAAGTTCTGTGTTTGGGTGGAGCCCTCGAGGACATGCTACTTTTCAATTCTTGCTAGCTATACATCGGGTTTGATTAGTCTTATGATCTTTCCTCCTTTTTTGCGCTATTGTGTATGTGCACGCGCTTAGTGACGTCGTTGATTACCGTGGGTGTCACCGGGGGTGTGGTGACTGTATTAGTGTGTGTGTGTGTGTGTGTGTTCACTTGTGTGGTTTGGCCAGGTGTTGGCATGATGGCTGCAGGGTGAGCACGTGGAGAAACTTTCTGTTGACCATCACGTCGGTATCTTCTATTACTGCACTGTCTGAGCTATCTTTGCTCGGCTTATGAAATGCATCAATCCAAGTAAGTGCTGTTTCTTGCTAAGCTTGTGGAATGGATCAATAAAGACATTCCATCAAGTGCAATGGTTCAGCGTGACGCGTCTTCAGTGTAAAACCACATGTCTTAGCCTGCTGCGGCGTTTGGATTAGTTTTTTTAGTTTATATGCCGCAATACTAGCTTTTCAACATTACCAACCCTGCCTTTAAGTTACTCAAACTGGAGTCCTGGGTTGTTTTTCCATCTTCTCCCCTGTACCTGACACAACACGCTTCCACCAACGTGTATTTTTAACATTGAATGTTTTGCTCAAAACATAATGAAATATTTGCTCCCTCCAGCCTCTCTGACTGTGAGTCCCAGCAGATCTCAGATGCTCGAAGGAGAGCCTGTCTCTCTGAGCTGTGAGGAGGACGACAGCTCTGCTGGATGGACTCTGAGGAGGAACACATCGAAAGAAACCAGAGCTGATTGTAAGGACTGGGGAAAAATTGCAGCTTCGTCCTGTAACCTCAGCGCCATTCTCCCATCGGACAGTGGAGTGTACTGGTGTGAGTCCAGAGAGGGAGCAACCAGTAACAGCATCACCATCACTGTCACTGGTAAGATCAGACTGTGGAGTCAGTATTGATGAAGCTGTGTGTGAATGGATGACATGCTGTAGTTTGTCTCTGTGTTGAGGTGGACCAGTGATCCTGCAGAGTCCTGTCCTCCCTGTGATGGAGGGAGAAGACCTCACTCTGACCTGTAGAACAAAGATGTCCTCCAACCTCCCAGCTGGTTTCTATAAAGATGGCTCCTTCATCAGGACTGAGCCTGCAGGTCACATGACCATCCACCATGTTTCCAGGTCTGATGAAGGCCTCTACAAGTGCAACATCAGCAGTGTTGGAGAGTCTCCACCCAGCTGGGTCTCTGTCACGGGTGAGGAGGTTAAAGGTCTTTATTCATTCACTGATTTTTGGGTCACTTCCTGTGTGTGTCTGATTGCATTCTGACATGAAGTGACCAAAATCTTGAGCACTTGGAGAAAAAAACAGAGACCTCCTTATTCAAGCGGACCAGAGTTCTGTTATTTGGTTCGCACCAGAGTTAGAATAAGCTTTTACACGGCCCCAAACCAATTCGTCAATTTTCCCGACGTGGCTATAACGCACCGCAACTCCACTACGCACCTTGTGCCACAAGTGTACCGCGCACTGGATGGGACCCGTATCCCAACCCTCCCCCCATCTGATGGATACCGAGACTATAGTCATGTGACTTACATGTTCGCTACGTCACAACTTATTCGGCAAAGCTGTTTCCGTCTCACATTTTGCGCATCAACTCTTTTTTGAAAAAGGCAAAAACCACCTCAAGTGAGCGTAAAAACGTTTTTGCGAATTTGAGGATTTTTTTTCAAATTTTTGTCGTTTCCATCAACCTTTTCTAATGCGATACTTCAAAATGCACATAAAAAAAGGTTGATGGAAACATGACTAGTGATGACACAAAAGACACAAAAACTACATAGAGCAATGAGACCCAAAACAACTATAGGAGTCTAAAAAACAAACACTAAAAGACACAAAACCATCTACAAACAGACGCACAAATAGGAAAATAAAGAGACAAAGTGATGCAACAGTCCACAGATACACAAACCCCTACAAAGAGAGAAAAACATTTACAAAAACCTGCAAATTAGCCACAAAGACACGCAAAACAGCTACAAAGAGATGCACAACCGCTACATAAGCCGCTTTCCGACCAAGTAGTTACAGGAACATAATATAGGAAAAGTCCACTTCTAAACAGTTCTACTAACTCTTCCCCCAAAATCTTTTTTTCCCCATTTGCATTCGCACTGGCCAAGTGGCCATAGGGACTATAGGAGGGGTAAGGGAGTGATGCAAGCATGGCAACGGTCTTTTCGTTAAAATCAGAAAACAAATACACCAAAAAAAGTCTGAATTAAATACTAAATCTAATGTATCTAGCATATTTGTCATAATTTAAACAAGTCTCCCGAAAAGAAACGGGTTGCTCTCTCTCCTCTGCCTGCTGGGCTGTGTGTGTGTGTGTGTGTGTGTGTGTGTGTGTGTGTGTGTGTGTGTGTGTGTGTGTGTGTGTGTGTCCGAAAACTTTGAAGCAAATTGTCAGTTCGGCATTGATTTTAGCAAGACTGCCTATATTCAAAATCTAAGCAGTTCATTTCTCGCCTAAAACGTTGTCAGAAGTGAATTTGGTGACGAATAAGATGGCGAAAACTGTTAAAATTGTCCCGTTGTTGGTCTGTCTGTACCGGAAACCTGAGCCTCGTTGATCTAGGTTCCTGAAAAGGGAACAGCGAACAGACCCTACCCTGAAGTAGGAGCTGAAAGAGTTACAGGAACTTCAGCCAGAGGAACTTAAAAATCCTACTTTTACTTCACAGAGTCTTTAAATGACAACAAAGAGACGCAAAACAATGACTAAGACATGCAAAATGACCCAAAAAGTTTTTTTAAAGTATTTTATCTATTTATTTGATCTTTTCTTCAGGTAAACCCACCACCCCTCCACCTCCTCCATCCCCCTCCAGCCCTGGCTTCTCCTCCTCGTCTCCTGCTCTCCTACCGTCCTTGCTGTCTGTCCCAGTCCTCTGTGGTCTGGTGCTGCTGGTTGTTCTGGTCCTACTGGTGAGACGATGTGTCCACAGGAAACACTCAACAACAACAACAACAACAGGTGAACCTTTTCGAAATCTGTTTAATATTATTATACCTTTGTGAGGGTCAAAACCTTGATAAAAGATATTTTATTTGAAGTGCGGTTGGGGGTTAAGATTTGATTTAAATTATATTCTTACTTTTTAATAATTTTACCTACAACTAAAACAGCATCTTAACTGAACAAAGTGGTCTTTAGTTTGTGACGTTTGGGCCTGATCAGGAGGTGTTTTCCTGTGTGAAAATGTATCTTTGTGGTCAAAGTGTTTCTCTGCTGCAGCCCGGCTTCCTGTTTTCTGATGAAAACAATCAGTTAAAGTTGGTCTCGTACATGTTTCATCGAGGACAGATTCTTACACGATAACTTGTCATATTGTTTGAATAATGTGAAAAAATATAAATGTAAATTTGTGACATTTCAGTAAAAGGTACATTAGTTAATTAAAAAGAAATCTGTGATTTTCACGGATATAACATTTTAAGCTGCTCTATGGATATTAATACTACAAATGATGAACTAGTATTTTGCACTAAAGCTTGATTTATGATTCTGCTTTGAATCTAAACATAACTACACATTGACGCAGACGGAAACTGTGACTGGTCTGCTTGGCCGTTGCTCGGTAGCGTCACATTCCCCCCTACTCGTTTTCGGTTTCTCCTTCTCCATGAACAACACACACACACACACACACACACACACACACACACACACACACACACACACACACACACACACACACACACACACACACACGCTCTGCTATTCTCTTAAGAAGATACGCTACGACTCAGACAAACCAGTTCACAAGTACAAATCCTCATAGTGCTGTAGACTCTGTTTACAGCATACTTACAACCAGAAATCAGCTTTAACAGTACTTCGTGCATCAGTTACTAGTACAATACTAGTACTAATAGTATTACAATAATATGTAGTATTTCATTTTCCAGAGACTGATCCAGCTCCAGTCTACTCAGCAGTGGAAAGAACAGAAGAAGTCAGTTATGAAGCAAACAGGCGGAGAGGTACAGCTGCTGCTCTTCAAGGGGGATAATCAGTAAAGTATTAAAGTAATAAAGTATTAAAGTAATCGACTAGCTGAGATTAATTGTTTGATGTGTGGGAGAACGTACAGTAATGGTGAGGCACTTTAAGAACACAAAGCTGTGATTGGTCATGCATGTGTGGATTTGAGCCGATATGGGACTGGGTTTGGGGCTATAACTAAAAAGGATCAAAACATTTTGTCTGCAGGACTATATTCAATTTCAATTCAATTTTATTTAGAGTATCAAATCATACCAGAGTTATCTCGACACACTTTACAGATAGAGTAGGTCTAAACCACACTCTATAAAATTCCAAAACCCCAACAATTACAGTAATTCTGCTAAGCAAGCATTAGCAGTGGCTATTGCGACAGTGACAAGGAAAAACTCCCTTTTAGGAAGAAACCTCGGCAGACTCTTGGTAGGCGGTGTCTGACGGGCCGGTTGGAGGTGTGATGAACAGTGGCGATAATAGTCACATTAGAGATAATGGAACAGTGACTTTGAAGGTCATCGTTGAAGTTCATGTCACGTCGGATGCGGCGGACACAGCAGGACGCAGCAGGATGCAGCCGGGAATTGCAGAGAATAAACTCCGAGGACTCCGGGGAGTAAACTCCCCAGAGATAGGTTAGTAACAAGCATTTCTGGGACAGGATGCATACAAAAGGAAACAAGTAGAGATGAGAGAGCAGCTCAGTGTGTCACAGGAAGGAAGGAACTTCCCCGGCAGTCCAGAATTATATTAGCATGACTAAGAGAGGCAGGTTAAAGAGAGGTGCCTGGTCGGGCTAGAACTCTCCCCAACCGGATCGGGCTGTACTGGCCTGCCTCCCTCTACTCTCGCTATATTAGTTATTATATGATAAATAAAACTGATGACTAAGAAGAGGAGCAGGTGGGCCGGTTAGGCGGATGCTGCAACTCCTCACTCCTTAACGTTTTCAGTTTACTCTTTCAGTTAAAGGTGTTAATAATAACATTGTCCTCTAGTTTCGTTTTGGGTTTTATGCTACCTTTGTGATTTGCTTTTAATGTTTTCTGTTGTTATGGACTGTACTGTGTTACTCTAAATATGTCTCGGACACCAGGAAGAATAGCTGCAGCCCTGCTGTAGCTAACGGTAGCTAATGGAGTTTCTAAAAAAACTAAACTTATCAATGTAAACGCTAGCATGCTAACACGCTAAATTAGATGGTGAATATTAATGGGTAATGTCCTTACCCAAAAATGTACACGCTAGTTGTTAGGCTGTGTGGAGAAGAGAAAGTCAGCAGGGCTTGAACTTCTCTCTCAGCTCACGTTTGTAAAATTCTGTCACTTTCCACGAACGACTGAGGTCAACTTTATGAATGTTTTCCAGAAGAGACTTTTTGAACATGTGCATAGTTTTAAAGATATCCCCCCAAACCCTAAGAGCATCTTCATGGCCTTAAAGGAGAGTGATAGTTTCCATTTAGCCAACAGGACGGAATCAGCAATGCTATATAAAACAGCATCATCTGCATATAGGTGAATTTGATTTATTTATTTATCACTTTGTTTTACTATTTACCTCAAAAGAACTAAATATGATTATTAATGACAGGTTAGGCTTGAAAGTGACATTAGGTTGCTACTGCAGGAAGCAATACTGTAAGTAATAATAAATCATCTACCTGCCACATTTCATGTGATGTATTTTACGGAAATTGCGAAACTGATGCTCGACGCGCGTGCATTTGTAGGATATCGGAGGAAATATGGAGACATAACAGCCACATAATGGCGACTGGTCACCATTATGGTACAACATACCACACTAATCTCCCGCCAAAATGTCAAATTTATCTTTTGTTTGAATTAGACTTCCTGTACCCTGATACTCTTTTTTTGTGAAATACTATTTTTGTAATACGTACTGCAGTAGCATTACACTAACAGGACTGCTACACCACTTATCATCACGTTGTTACATAATTGTCTTTTGCAGAGAGCGATCGAGCTGACGTGAGAGGAACTACAGACGTCAGTTATGGACAAATAGTGATCGGACCAAACAGGGCGAGAGGTACAGCTGCTCTTCTGATTCATCTTTGTGACTTATGTGTTTACTACAGTGTCTTTTTGTTCCAATATATACCTGATGAGGATTGTATTCCAACCACAAAACAACTTGTCTAACACTTATAGTTCGAACACAAAATCTGTCAAATATGTTTGAAATAGTTTGTTTGTGTTCAGAGTTTCCAGCAGAACCAGAAGTCGTCTACTCCTTGCTGCAGCCCACCGTCCCTCCTTCACACCAGTCCAACCAGTGAAGTCTGGTTGTTTACATTTCTTTAAACCAATCACAGTCCTCCTGGGCGGCGCTGATCTCCAGACGCAGCGACGGTGGCTCTGCTAATAGTCTCAGGAAGGAACTTGTTTTGGTGGAACATCTGCACCCTGATAAATAAAACTCCACATCCAATATTAAATGAAGTTAACTGTTGACACAACACAGTAACGTGAGCTATTTAAATTAGCTGATACATGGTTAAACCTCATTGGCTCTTACCAGTAGCCTGACAAGCCAGACCCAAATCCAGATGTTGAGGTCTGTGAACTCACCATTGACGGAGCTCAATCCGAGGGGCGGGATAAACGGTTGTCTTTCAAATTCCCTCTGCACGTAATAGGATAGAGCTACAACCAGGCAGAGCAACGAAGAAGGTAGCGAAGCTAGTTGATAGGTTAAACTTTTGCCGTATCCGGTCGGCAAAACTCCGAACACATCTTCCTTTTTTAAGAATGACTTCAGCGCCGTTCTTTGTTCTTTTCTCAAAGAAAAGTTGAACTCCAAGTCTTGCAGAAGACCAATGTTCACCAGCAGCAGCAGCCATAAGCCCCGCCCCCACCGACTCTATACACGATGTGATTGGCCTGACCCAAATTTGGTTTTTCCAGCTCGCAAGCCAATGGAGAGTGCCTATCAGTCCCAAAACCTCCCAGTTAGAGAGGAAATGCCCTAAACATATTCTTCGTAAATCTTTACAGAACCAAGCAGGTCTGCCTTGTTGCACCATCCAAATCTTCTTCTAAACTTGACTTTTTCAACGAGTAGCTTAAAGGTTGTTGTTGTTTTCTGTAGCGAAGGGAGTTTGAGAACGGCAACACAGAGAGTGCAGACATGTCATGATGTCAGGCTTTATCCTGGAGATGTACTTCCATTGATCCAGGCTAACTGGCCCTCTACATTGACAAGATTTACTTCATGATATGTTGTGTGTGTCTGCCTCTTGTTTAAGTGTTATTTATTTGAGGTATTTCAAAATAATAACTTTTTTAAAAAGAAGCTATTATTTGTTTAAAATATGCAACGATAATGTGTGTGATTTATCAAATATGAGTCATTATTTATGGGGGAGAAATGCTGTTTATTCAGTGAGCTGACTGATGACGATGCATACATTGAGCCAATCATGTGCTGAGGCTTTGAGAAGAAAGAAAGCATGATGTAATGCAGTCAGACAGCCAGCAGGAGGCAGCTTTCACTCTGTTTCAATTCAGGAAGTCTGCAGAAAGATCAGTTTAAACACTGGAAGGGAGAAAAGGCCCCGCTGCACAAACAGAAACAGAACTGCATTCATCATAAAGATGTGAAAAAAGTTAATTTCTATCCGACAAATAGTTTGAGTGCATCTGTTTCCTGTCCAATCTGCAAGTAAAACATGTTGGATCAGTTCCAAAAAGTTATACTTTCTGAATGAAAAACATGTCATGTCTCTTTCAGGTTTTTCTGCCAAACACACATCAATCAGATGCTCCTCGATGTGCCCAGATCCAGGTTAAAAAATAAAGGTGACCAAGCCTTTTTCAGTGGCTGGTCCAAACATCTGGAATAGTTTACCTATTCATATAAGAACATCTCAAACCGCTGAAACATTCAAGTCCTTGCTTAAGATGCACTAATATTTTTTTAGCTTGTTAAGCACTTTGGTTAACTATGGTTGAACTGAACTGAACCATGGAGCTGAACTGAGATTTAACAAGACAAATATGTTAAACTAAAACCCATACACCTATTTAGACACACCTTTTGCCTACATAATTAGGTCTCCAGTGTTGTTAAAGAAATAAAGATGATCTGAGAGCTGATTCCAACTGTTTTATCCAAATGGTCCCCACAGAGAGAGAAGAGGAGACTGAAGTCATGAAGGGGATGACTGCATGCTTTCATTTGAAGATTATGACTAAAGTGAGGCAATAGAGAGAGTTACTGGGTGTAGATTCCTTTTACTTTAGAGATCAGAATCAGCACATACAAAGACTCTGACTTACACACACAGAACACTTTACAGGAATACATTTTGGTTCCACTTCTTTGGTTTGGTTACTGAAGTGTGTAGGGCACCATGATAGTCTTTGAATATGGTAAGGTCACCAGTCTCTAAGTACATTGACTATTTTATTAAACCCTGTCTGTCTTCACTCCCAGCATTTGTCCAGGACACCACAGATGTTCTGAATAAGATCACACAACTACAAAACATAGGCTCTGATACATGACTAGTCACTATGGATGTAGAAGCATTATATACGAACATTGAACACACAAACGCAGGGTCTTGCCGCTCTGACATATTTTTTAAGTAGGAGAGCTGAGTCGGAAATGCCACCCACTGATTTTTTATTGTCATTAACTAAATAATAATAATAATAAAGAATAATAATATCTTCATCTTCCAAAACAGCCTTTAAACAGATAAAAGGCTGTGCTATGGGGGCCTGTTACAGCCCATCATATGCAGGTCTATTTCTGGGAAAATGGGAGGAAGATTTTGTCTTAAACCAGGAAAAGAATGCCTTTATTATCTGGTGGGGACATTACATTGATGATGTTTGTTTGTTTTGGTCTGGTTCAGAGTCAGATTTGAAAGAGTTCCATGTTTATTTGAATAACATTAACTCCAACATTAAACTATCTTTGGAATATAGTAAAGATTATATTCAATTAATTAATTACCATATTCAAAGACGATCATGGTGCCCTACACACTTCAGTGTTTAGAAAACCTACTGACAGGAACACTATTCTTCATGCTAGAAGCTTTCACCCTAAGGGGTTGAAGGAAAATGTTCCATATGGACAATTCCAGCGAGTCAGGAGAATTTGTGACCTGGATAATTCTTTTGAGTGTAAAGCAAAAGAGACGACGTCACGCTTTAAGGAACGGGGTTATAAAAACACAACCCTCCAGGAAGCATACAGCCGGGCCAAATCTGCAAATAGGATATCACTTCTACAAAGAAACCCACCTAAGCCAACAAACGTTATTTTTGTTACCACATATAGTACAGAGGCAGAACAGATTAAGAGAATAATAAGACAAAATTGGGGTATTATTGAAAGTGATGAGGTGCTTGGTCAGCTGTTTCCTGAGCCACCTTTGGTCACTTTCAGGAGATGTCCTACAATTCGAGACAAACTGGTCCGCAGCCATTTGAAACCAGAAGGCCAACAAACTTGGTTGGGATCTAAACCCAAAAGGGTCATATAAATGTCAACACTGTAATCATTGTACAAATGTATTACAGTCTAAAACCTCTGTTGATACTGTATCCCTAAAACTGTTTACTATCAACCACTTCATAAGCTGTAAAACTGTATTTGTTATATACAGACTGGAATGCCCTGAATGTAAAGTGTTCTATCTATATAACATAAATATGCAATTTGCACGGGCAACATGAACTATCCTATGGCGAGGCACTACAGGGAACACCATAATAGTGATCCATCGACCATACAGATCTGTGGAATTGATCCTATTCCATTGTCACTGAGGAAAGGGGACAGACAAAAACAACTAAACCAGAGAGAAAGTTTCTGGATTGATAAACTTCAGGCTACTAGTTATCCAGGCCTGAATGAAGAACTTGATCTCAGTGTTTTTCTCTAAAATCACATTGTTTATTTTTCAATTGGGTCTATTTGTATTTGTGCTGTGCATGTTTTGAATGTAACCTTGGGTTGTAGTCAAATACACCGGTCTATTTAATACCAAGGAGGACATCTAGTGGTCTTTCTATAATCATACAACTCTGAACCTTCCTCTACCAAATGGAGGCTTTTGATTGGTTGTGTTTTTTGATTAGTCTGTTTGAAGGCTTATAAGAAGGTCTCTTCCTGTTTTGGAAATTGTTGACTCCCTGACGAAGGCTTGTATGCCGAAACGCGTCGGAGTACTTTAAGATTTATGATGACCAAGCCATAAATAAAGGCTTTGTATTTTTCTAAAAGAGAGTGCCTTGGAGTTTCCTTATTGGTTTCTACATTAGAGTAATATATGTTGATGGATCATCACAGACTGGTGTAGGTCAAAGTTTAGTCCGAATACTGTTTAGAAACCGTTTACAGTTTTTTCAAATGCTATAAAATTGAAGAAAACACGCCGTATTATTCACACAAAGCAACAACTAAATAAATAACTAAAGATTTAACTATTAAATAGAAAAACACAACAAACAGCTCCAACAATAACTGTATTTAATGAAGCACCTTTTATAGACAAAGTCCCAAAGTGCTCCATGAGAGAAAGAGAAAAGGTTTTGCATGCATTACAGCATGCAAAACTTCTTCAAACACAGAACTGAGAAATGGAAGAAGCAGCAACTTTAGTCCCATAATGTATATTTCTACTGGCCGACAAAATAATTATATTTCAAAGGGGGTACATTATGGTCAAAGGTTTGAGAAAAACTTCTTCAAACATGACAAATCATTACATGTCATTTAGCTGATGCTTTTATCCAAAGAAAATTACAATTACTACATATGTAAGAGGTTGCATGCCTCTGGAGCAACTAGGGGTTAAGTGCGTTGGTCAGGGACATGTTGGTTGATGTATCTCAGTGGGAATTGAACCCGGGTCTCCCACACCAAAGGTATGTGTCAGATCCACTTCGCCATCACCGCCCAAACTGAAACAAGAGAAGCTGCAGACTGTCGACTTTAACTTTTATGGACAAAGTGCTCCACGACAGAAAGAGACAATTGTAATGCAGACGCAAAACACAGAACTGAAAATGGAAGAAGCTGAAGACTATAAGATCTTATTCTTTATTTTATAAAGGACAACACACATTAATTAACATTTCTGTGCCAGTGCCAGTGTTTTGAAGCAACACTATATAACTTTTCCTCTTTGGTCCCCCTACAGGTTGGAAGCGGAATTGTCCCATTAGGTCTCATTGGAACTACAGATCTGCTACCCGATCTGGCAAACTTGCATAGTGCGATTATAGCCGGTAGCAAATGTGAATGCCGAAGTGCCGTTCACCCTGTTACGAGTTGATGAACCACTGAAACGATTTTGGAATCATTATTTTAAAAAAAAGGTACAAAAAGTTCTCTAGTGTTGCTTTAAATGTGATCTATAATTTCCAACTGTAGTCCTTTGGCCAGATGATTTTAGACCAGAGCAACAGGAAACAGCGAGACATTAGTACAGGTTAAACTACACAGACAGAAGTCAACAAGACACCACACAGACAGCTAGAGCAACAAATAAGATTTCTCAGTATAAGCCGTGCAGAGCTACAGGGAGCAGCAAGACATTAGCACAGTTACACATCAATACACACAGTATAAGAAGCCATGCAAGCATCAATACACAGCCAAGAAACACAGACCTGAGCCATCTTCTTGCACCGTTCAACCATGCAAAGTAATTTACCCCCCCAAAAGAAATATTTCACCGGGTGTAAATCATTAATGACGTTTTTTTAACTTGATCATCTTATTGAAATGAAAACTAAAAGCAGCTCGACCAGCTGCAGAAACCACATCCGACGCGTCTGTAAATGTTTATGAACAACGCGCGATGCTTTAGGATTAATTTCCTAAAGTAAACCAAAAAAAGAAAAGTTGTTTACGGACAGGAGCATGCACTCGGCTCCTCGTCCTCTTAACCCTCGGGTTGTCTTCCTGTAGACCGGGAACTTGTTGTCCTTTCGGGTCAAAATTGAAAATAAGTTTTTTCTTTTGCTCTTTTTCTTATGTTTTTTTAAACATTTGTCACTTTTTTCGACCCTTTTTACATATATGGTCAAACATAATTTAAATGAAATAATACCTATTTTTTTTATTTAAAAAAACAAATCGTGGATTATTTTTTAATTTAAAAATAAGAGGGGACTAAGAATGTCAAATGTCACGACGGGCCAAAACAGACAGGGAGGACGGGCCAAACTTGGCCCGCGGGCGCCCAAATTGGGCGGTATTGATCCAGAACAACCATTCCATCAGGAAAAAAAAGGAAATGTTTTTAATCTTGTTAATATATTTATTTACAGAATAAAACTCAAGAGGCTAAATAAAGTGCAGTGCAACATAAAAAAAAGTGCTTTAAAGTGCAGAAAGTGAAACATGAAGAACACATACAGAGATATAACTTAAAAGGTGTTATGCAATATTATGAAAATCACAAACTGCTGATATGAGCGTGTTAACGGCTGTGTTATCATTTCTACGATCTTAACTCTTAGTGAACAGATTTGTCTCTTCTAAACTTAAACTGTTGATTCTTTCTGACGCAGGACTCAGACACTCAGGTCACCTCGGTGCTTTCAGGATTCGGAGCTTTGTATGAAGGATTCTCTCTGTGACAGTTATGCCGTTTATACATGACAAGAAGAAGAAGAAGAAGAATAATAACAAGAAGGACTGCAACAACTGACAGAGTGACCACGAGTCCAGGATATCTGCCCTCCTGTCCAGCTGGGGGATCTGCAGAGCAGAACACAAGAAGAGAGGAATCACTAAATCTCTTCTACAACTCTACAAACTCGTGACGCAACGACGAATTGGCCGATGTTCGCCTCGGGGACGGCGAGATGGCGGTGGCCGATGTTTGCGTTTTTTTTGGTGAGGCTATTTGCACCCCTGGTGCAATTAGAAATGAATACTATTAGTACCCCGCCGGTGCACACAGCAATGTGTTCTATTAATACCCCGTCTGGTACAAATATCAATGTATGCTATTTGCACCCCTGTGTATTTACAGTACCTTGGCATATATTTACACAGTTATCCATACTACTCATGTATTACACCTTTTTGGAATATTATCGCCCTGACATTCTTACCCTAACCATAACCAATACCACTCCTCTCGCCTAAACCTAACCAACCCAACCAGAGCAGGCATATTCATGAGTCTTCCCCTACCACCCTGCGCGGGCCCTGACTTGCGCAATTGCATGCAAATTATCCAATCCAAAATCTCTCTCTCTCTCGAATCGCGATACGAATGTGAAATCGATTTTTTTGCACACCCCTAGTAAACATTTTCAACGTGGAGAATCACAACAACATGTTCCAGTTTTCAAACAGCTACTACAGTAGTGTGTATAACACGGTTAGCTCAGCAAACAACAGACAGACATAAAATACTGTATCCAGTTTCAAGTTTCAATTTTCAAATACAACATTTTAAAAGTTGAAACATCGCTCAATGAGTAAAAAAAAAACAAGTAAGAAATAACAGTATATTACATTTCATATCACAGTACAGGTTACAATTACAGTAAAACAAAAAAACAACAACAACAAAAAAAAAAATCTGAAAAAACAACACTACAGACAATACTAGACTTGGCTGCTGCATTTTGATAGTGCTTAAAACTGATTGGTGTGTCTCCAATTAGGCAACCATGTGTTTGCGCACCTGATGGCTGTGTTTCATAGATTGGCTCATAGGTCATGTGACCAGTCAGTGCTTTGGAATCGCAAGGAAGTGACATCATGATATACTTCTGTGTCTAATGTAAACAAGTGTGTTGAGTGTTTTGCCAACAGTGTGAGGCTGACATTTTGCTAATGGTGGTGGAAATCTGGGCCAACGCTTTGCTCCTTGAGTGTAAGGTTTTGATAATTGTGTAATCATTTTGATTTCTCGGTGAGCCTTCTCGGCAATCGTTGCGTCTCTACAAACTCACCGGAGTCGGAGACGGTCAGATCGATGAGCTTCCTGCTCTCGTTGCCCCCGGTGATTATAACTCGGCAGTCGTACGTCCCGGTGTCGTTGACGCTGACGTTCTTCAGAACGACGGAGACGTCTCCGTGCATCATCTCCGGGTCTCTCAGCTCCACCCGGCCCCGGTAACGTGGGTGCTGGTACTTCTCGTACGCGCGCTGGTTCCTGTAGAAGAAGACGTAGCCGTCGTCCTTCAGGTCTCGTCTGTTCCACTCCAGCAGAGTGACGGCGCCGTCTGAGAGAGCCCGACACCCGAGAGTAACGTCCTGCTCGGGCTTCACCGTTAACTCCTCTGGCTCTGAAAACACAGAGTTTTACGGTGAGCAGAGAGAAGTCTAACTTAGATTGGAAGGAATCCTGGTTCTCTTTAGGGCTGCACCACGTCAGAATCACATTTATTGGCCAAGTATACTTAACATACACAAGGAATTTGACTTTGCTATGTGTTATATATATATATATATATATATATATATATATATATATATATATATATATATATATATATATATATATATATATATATATATATATATATATATATATTCAACAAATAGACATGTAGCAGTAAACATTCAGTAAACGACTAGTAATATAGACACATGCTGTACAATACAGACAACAATATACATATAGGCACATATCAACACAATATACAAAAATACAAATATGACATAATATTAAGACAAGTAGATGTAGAGTGCAAAAAGTAATAGTGAGGAAAATAGGCTGGTATTGTGATTGCGATAGGATTCACGATATTGTAGGCAATGATCATTTTTGTATTGTTACTGTCATTTTCATGGAAAAATATTTAAACGATTTTATATATTTATGAATGAAAACATCGCTATATATATATATAAATAAAATCTATCTCTCTCTCTCTCTCTCTGTAGGGGGACTTGAACCAGCGACCCTCCAGTTCCCAACCCAACTCCTTCTACACACACACACACACACACACACACACACACACACACACACACACACACACACACACACACACACACACACACACACACACACACACACACACACACACACACACACACACACACACACACACACACACACACACACACACACACACACACACACACACACACACACACACACACACACACACACACACACACACACACACACACACACACACACCTCTATCTATCAAAAATGTATCGACATCGAAATTTTGACGCCGTTATCGATGTACTTTTACCATGCCGATAATTTTGGTAATTCAGTCCTGTTGAGAAATTTTCATTTCAATGTGCATTTCAATTTTAGACATTTTCAATAAATAGCCATAATAGTTCCCGCTTTGTGTGTTCCCTTCAATTATTTAAAAAATAGAGCTGCACCGATTACAACTTTCTAGGCCGAAACGTTTTGCATAGAATGTTTTGAACAGATAATGGATCACTATAAAATAGAACTATAAATGACACCTGGTGTGGGAAATTAACACACATTTAAAGTGCAACGTTATAGAAGAACCATTTCCTTCTTTTCACATCCAATATCCAACTAAAAAAATTGTGATATATTTAGCAAACTAAACTTCTGTATGTATGAAAACAGGGTAAACAGGTAATGGCAATAATATATAAATAATAGAGATGCACCGATTGACGGACCGGTGACCGGAATCGGCCGATTTTCACGTCATCGGCAGCCTCTCTCTCTCTCTCCTCTGAGGCTGAAAAACTGGAACATGAAATACGCACTCACGTGGGTCCCGTGAAATATGACAGCTACAGTTTATTGGAAAATAGCATTGAGCACCCTGACTTTGATGAATTTACTGTTTATCAGACCCCAGAGGAGACAAGAAGCTGACGTTAGCGAACGGTGTGGTCCCTCTGCCGCTGACGCCCCGCTGGCCGCTGGTGTGGTGCTGATGTTGCGCGATGTTAATCACGCGGGGCCCGAGTGAATTTGACATAAAATCGGCATAAAATCGGCATATGTCAGATTGACCGGCAGGTCGCCTGTCATGGCCGATGACGTGAAAATCGGCCAATTCCGGTCACCGGCCGGTCAATCGGTGCATCTCTATTTAAAAAAAAAATTTAAAAAGCGCAAAAAATAAGCACTTCTGAATCAGAAAAAAAATATCTCACCTTCAATATTTGAGCCTGTTTACAGTACAGGGGTTTGGAACACAGGTTGTACTGTGTGCAGTACAAACATTGTCAATAAACTATGAGGACCAAAAAGAAAATCGTTAATTTATCGTATAGGTAAAATGTGCAATTAATCGTGATTTGCAATTGATTTGCAGGTCATATGTGCAGCCCTATTATATATATATATATATATATATATATATATATATATATATATATATATATATATATATATATATATATATATATATATATATATATATATATATATATATATATATATAAAAAAGGCAAATATAATTAAATTAAAACAAACATTTAAAAATCCAGATAGTCAATTAAAAGATCTCTCTCTCTCACACACATACACTATATATATATATATATATATATATATATATATATATAAAAAAAATATATAAATACACACACACACATAATAATAATAATAATAATAATAATAATAATAATAAGGATACGATGACTAAGTGGGTAAAGGCAAATCATAACACAGCTGGAACAGTCTGCTGAAACACGACAAAATTACAATATTCAAAAGCTAAGACGATGTTGTTGATATCTATATAATATCCATATACTGTCCACTCCAGGCCGAGTCAGAACAAGTACTCCTTACTACGGTAAGCAAAAGATAAAAGTCTTTGAAGGAGAAGTTGTAGATTAGTTTGGAAGTAAACGTTGTTCCCTCTGTTTTTGAACAGAAGATCCCATGATAGATGATGTTCATCGTCACATGAGAAACACAAACTCATCAAACTTCCCACTTTGTTCTATTCCTGATGGCTTTTATTCTGTCGCCGACGTTCACATTAAGACACAAATATCTCATCTTAACCTTTGTGTTGATTTTGGGTCACATTTTGGGACCCGTTTTCAATTTTTATTCTATAATCAGAAAATATGGGACGTAGAAATAAGCGCTGAAAATGTGAAGAAGAAAAATTTAACATTTTAAAATGTTGGAAAAAGCAAAAACAAGGAAGGGAGGACAACACAAGGGTTAAGCCCTGAGAGGAGGCTCTTCTCTTCATCAATCTCTAAATATCTTATTTTATATTTGCAGTGTTTCCTTTTGGATTTTATTTAGCAGTGGGGACAGGTCCGAACACTCAACACAACAATTTGCAAGACCAGGCTTTTAAATGAACTGACAACAGAAGTTATACAACTCAAGGACACACACACACACACACACACACACACACACACACACACACACACACACACACACACACACACACACACACACACACACACACACACACACACACACACACACACACACACACACACACACACACACACACACACCGGACACACACACACACACACACACACACTTTTTCCTTTCTTTTTATATATATAAAAGCCGGATATATATCTTTTTATATATTTTTATATATATATATATAAAAAAAAAAAAATACAATATTTTAAATAAATATATCAATATAAAAAAATATATATATATATCCAATCTTACTTTCCCCTTCATTTTTATTTTTTTATTTGTGAAAATGGGTTCATTTTTGTTTACAGCCTCATTTATTTCTAAGATTTCTTTTTTCTTCTGTGAAAGAGTGTTTTTGTTGTAATTCTGGCCACAACAATGATTTACATAAAACATACAAAAGTGAATAAAAAGGATTTAAAGACTTCAGAAGCGTATAAATGAGCGTCTCTAAACCACCTGAAGGGAAAGTTTTCAGCCTCGATTTCAAATAACAACGGAGTCAGAGAAGATCTGGAGAGTTATGGAAGATTATTCCAGATCTGCAGTGAATAGAAACTAAAAGCTGCTATTGCAGGTTTACTCCTTCTGACCCCTGGAGGGGGTTAAGACAGAACTCAGAGGAACTGAAACAGAGAAAGAAAATGGCTGAACCGGTCTGTCAGCAACAAAGATGAATAAACTCCAACATGTAAACAACTCTGATGCTTTGATAGCTTTACTAAAAAGTCTCCTGAAGATGTCCTGTAATAATATAGGCGTATATATATATATACACACACACACACATATATACATACATATACATATATATACACATACAGACATAGACACACACCTCTTACCTTCAGAGGCAGAAAGCGGCAGGAAGAGCAGGAAACACAGAACAGCGGAAGGCAACATGTCGGTCAATTTTGAAACCTAAAACAGCTGTTGCGGTTTTCAGGAAGAAGAAGGGAGTTCCCCTTGTCACGTGTAAGCTCACGTGGAGCCCTAACCAAACGTCTGCTGCTCCAGTATGAAGCATTGACATCTCTGCTGTCTGTCCCCAGAGTCTCAACTACACACACGGAGAAGCAGCACTTTCCATGCTCTACATAGCCTACTGTATAAAACATCATTATTATTATTATTATTATTATTATGGACAGAAACTCCCAGAACACTGCCGGTCCACTGCGACCCTCACTTCTTTTAAATAAAGACTAAAGATTAGGCCTTAAAAAAAAAACAATAGTTAATTTCCTACATTATAACTTTTATTCTACTTCAACCTGTTTTTATATTCTATATTCTCTTTAGTGATTTTTGTTTTTAAATGTATTTTTTGAATGGTCTTGCTGCTGAAATGTGCTCAATAACAAAGCTGCCTTATTGGGGCAGCAGAAACAACTAGTGAACATAGACTAGGCTACTGTATGTTCCTGTATTCACGTGATGCTCAAAGTCTTTTATCCAAATACTACCGGTATATGTGCATGCAACCACGCAACAAGACAAGTCCGAGTGCTTTTAAACTGATAGGCCTACACATTAAAACGTCAAATTCACAAAGACAAGCGTCGTTAACTAAGATGTCAAGCATATGCGGTTCCTCACCCTCTCATGGTGTCTCCTATTCCTGGTTGTTGCTGCCGGAGGAGCCGCGGAGCTTTCCCCCGTCACCCAACGCGCTTTCCGGATCCCTCCGTCCGTCTTTGTTGACATTATAATCCGCAAGAACAGATCCAAATCCATACTGCGGAGAGAATCCTCCGCGTTACAGCCGAACTCTGGTCCACTAATGTCGGTCTGTCGGTCTCCACGATGCTCTATGAATGAAGACATCCTCTGCTTCTCCTCAGCCAATCAGTGCCCGAGAAAGTTTGAGCTACTCTTTTTTTTTTTTTTTTTTTTGAAAGAACTTTATGAACAACAGGTACACTTTAGTCTTGCATAAAACATAATACAAGTAGCACAAAGCCAGGTAGGGCTGCAACCAGTGTTGCCACAGTTACTTTGAAAAAGTAACGAAGTTAGATTACAAGTTACTTTATTAGTTACATGCAGCAGCTGCCGACAACCCCCCCACAGCCTCAACATAAACATGACAACCGGGGCTACTTATGGTTCCTAGAGTCTCTGGAAGTAGACTGGGGGCCAGGGCCTTCAGCTATCAGGCTCCAGTATTGTGGAACCAGCTCCCAGTCTGGGTTCGAGGAGCAGACACCGTCACCACATTTAAGAGTAAACTGAAAACCCTCCTCTTTGATAAAGCTTATAGTTAAGGAGTGAGGAATTGCAGCGTCCGCCTAACCCGGCCCACCTGCTTCTCCTCGTAGTCATCAGTTTTATATACTGTATAATTAATAATCTAGCGAGAGTAGAGGGAGGCAGGCCAGTACAGCCCGATCCGGTTGGGGGGAGTTCTAGCCCGACCAGGCTCCTCTCTTTAACCTGCCTCTCTTAAGTTATGCTATTACAATTCTAGACTGCCAGGGAGGCTGTTCCTCCCTAAGACACACTGAGCTGCTCTCTCATCTCTACTTGTTACTTTTGTATGCATCCTGTCCAAGAAATGCTTGTTACTAATCTAGCTCTGGGGAGTTTACTCCCCGGAGTCCTTATCTGCATTTCCCGGCCGCATCCTGCTGCGTCCTGCTGCACCCGCCGCCTCCACCCATGCTCTGCAGCGCCACGTTACATCCCCCAACGCCCTGCTGTGATGTTCCTATGCACAGAGTAGTCAGGATCCGGTATAGGAGACTGCACTACTCAGTATGACACGATGTGCCCTGCTATGACATGAACTTCCACGATAACCTTCAAAGTCACTGTGACTTCTAATGTGACTGTTATCACCACTGTTCATCACGCCCCCAACCGGCCCGCCAGACACCGCCTACCAAGAGTCTGGGTCTGCCGAGGTTTCTTCCTAAAAGGGAGTTTTTTCTTGCCACTGTCGCAATAGCCACTGCTAATGCTTGCTCTTGAGGGAATTACTGTAATTGTTGGGGTTTTGGAATTTATAGAGTGTGGTCTAGACCTACCCTGTCTGTAAAGTGTCTCGAGATAACTTTTGTTATGATTTGATACTATAAATAAAATTGAATTGAATTGAATTGAATTGAACCGGTTTACTGTGAGGCAGCTCAGCGCTGCCAGTAGTAGGATCTGGTTTATTATGGCACGAAAGAGAGCGAGTCAGCCGTGTTTAAGGGCAGCATTTCCTCTACAACATAGGCCTACTGCCAGACCAACTTCTTCAACTCTCCCCTACTTACTGGTTCATCACCGGAGTCCAGCTTTTGTTGTTTGGGTGGTGGGGGGGGACCTCCTCTCTGCTTCGCTCCACCTGCTGGGACTTGCTCTGTAAGTTTGACTGCAGCGCTGCGACTCCAAATGGTTCTTCAGATTTGACGTCGTGTTTTTGTAGCTAGATAGCACTTTGTCGCCACCAGTGTACAACCAACCTTAATACTGCCGTCTTTAGCTGACACAAACTCTAAATAGTGACTGTATTTCCATCTCCCTCCTCCCTCCATTGTTGTTTACGTTTGAGTCACTGCGTGGTACACGTGAACTGTCCACATGCTGAAAACGTGACTTGTCGCATACGTGACTTCACTCCCCGAGACGCAAGAAGAAAGCAAAAATGTATATTTTTACTAAGGAAAGTGACAAATAGTAACGCACAGTGACTTGGATAAGTAACTTTAATCTGATAACTGGTTTGGAAATAGTAACGCGTTAGATTACTCGTTACTGAAAAAAGTGCTCAGATTAGAGTAACGCGTTACTAGTAATAGTAGTAGTGGCATCACTGGCTGCAACTAATGATTTCACATGAAATGGATCTTCATTTTCAAACAGTCCTGACTTAGAAATAGTTTTATGCCGATACATGTAAACAATGAAAGACAGAAAAGCCTCTCATCATCTTTAATTAGCTTTAAATCTGTTATGTAACACTTTATATACCAACCAATCATACTTGAAATGTTTGAAATTGTCAAAGTTTAAAAATGTATGGCTCTCTGACTTAAGATATCTCAATGGTGAAATGACAATGTCTTTTTATCAGTTTTTTAGTTATGCTAGTTAATGACCAGTTTATAAAATAATACTCAACTTGGCAGCTTTGGTGTCAAGAAATGGCCTAACTTGTTTATTCTGCAAAATGAATTCAACTTTATTTGCCACCTTTTTTTTTTTTAAAGATTACAGCATCATCTGCATACATCTGAACATCAACATTTTTACATGCCTCTGGCAGATCATTTATGTACAGTGTAAACAGGATTGGACCAATCATGGAGCCTTGGGGGACCCCTACTGGGCATTCACAGAGTGGGGACTTTGCATCATTAATATGAACACATTGCTTTCTACTAGACAGGTATGATTGTATCCAGTTGAGAGCTTGCTCAGAACAATGTAAATATGTTAATTTAGATAAAAGAATTTCGTGATGACTAGTATCAAAAGCTTGCCTTAGGTCTAGGAAGACAGCACCACCATAATAACTCTTATCTAGGTAGCTTTTAACCTTTTCCAAAAACAAACAGTTGGCTATACAGTTTAATGTCTTATTTAGAGACAGACTCATCCTCTATGTCCCCCTGAGATATTCTGAGCTGCATCAGAAGCTTTAATAATTACAATAACAACAATATTCACAATGTAATCAACAGTGTTGGTCATCTTACTTTAAAAAAGTAATTAGTTACAGTTACAAATTACTCTCCCAAAATGTAATTGAGTTAGTAACTCAGTTACCACATTGTAAAAGTAATTAGTTACTCAGCAAAGTAACATATAATATCTTTAACATCAAAGATGTTTATATTAACTGATTGAAGAATAAAAACACTATAAACAGTATTTTAGAACATGTGGTATTTATTTGAACACAATAGATTGCAGCCTGCCATATGATATGCATAGAAATAAAAACTATATATACACTACATAAATATTATGCACTTGAATTTTATAAAATAAAACTCAAGTGCAAGGAAAATGACCCGAAAAATTTGGGCTCGGGCTTGGGTTAGCAGTAGCAACAAGTGTCCTGTTAGCATGAGTTGATGTGAGGGGCTTCAGAAGATTGGAGTTGCTTGAGGCAGACGTGGATAAAGTCTTTTTTTTTCCTGGGCATAGCGTGCATGTTACATAAACATTCTTGCCTTTAATTTCAATGAGCGAGAAGTAGTGCCGGTACTTCTAGTTCGAGAACGCTACATTTGAATGTCCCTGGCTCGTCGCCATTGTTGCTGTCTTGTGTTAAGTGGTAGTCAGAGCGTGCAGTGAGACAGCGTGAGCAGGGCATCCGCCCAACCAGCCAATCATCATCACATTTGCAATGGTGTCATCATCCCCCCCCCCCGCCCCTGCTCTCTCCAGGCAGCTGATGTGTAGCCAAAGCCTGATGACACCTCGCGCTTCATTCAACCAAATTGTAGTATTCTCAGTAACGATAACGGCGTTGCAACGGTGGGAAAAGTAATTAATTAGATTACTCCGTTACTGAAAAAATAACTCCGTTAGTAACGCCGTTATACTTAAACGCCATTCAATGTTAGTTGATTTTAAATCATTAGCTGGAAGAAAGGCAACATGAGGCTTTATATTACCCAGCAGAAAACAAGCATTTAAAATTCACTCCATATAAAATATTAACTCGATCAAACACACAAACAGATGACATGATGGAGAGCTCTTTACACCTGATTATAAGATATTTGGTGCTCCTGCTGATATTTACAACTAAAGAAACAACATTGCCTGTTAAAAGCTTGCTGTGATATATCAGCGCTGAGTACAGCTGGGCTGAAGTAATAGATTACATTTGCTAGTTTAATGGAGCAAAGTATTTCTGTGTAATACTGCTGAGTTTATATTGTCTGAACATCTCTGTGTTGGCTGCTTCATTCTGCTCTTAAAGAACATTTTAATGACTTATCTTTTATCTGAGCACCATTTTCAGGTATCAAATAAATAGCCTAACGTTTTTCTTTAAAGCAATAGTACTTTCACTCGAGTAAAATGTTCTAGTTCTCTAAAAGGTAAAGTTCATTTGAAGTGAATCCTTCTCAGTCTGACCCTCCTCTGGGACCATCTCATCATGGAGACCCTAGAGGATCTCAGAGCTCCAGATGATACAGATCCCAGACTCATCGGGTACACAGACCCCTCCATCACGCTAAGGTGGAGATTCACGGAGGGGATATGTTTTACTCGAGTGAAATGTCTTTGTACTACTGAGCTCTGGGAGTTGTAAGACGGGCTCATCGCCCGATGCTTCATCAGCAGCAGCAGCAGCAGACGGTCCTGATCTCTTGTTCTTATGTCAGGACTGCAACGGTTACAAGAAGCAGTGCACCTGCAACACCTGCTACCAGTCCACGGTATCGACTAACAGGAGAGGAGTTTCTATCCTCAGAACCTGAAGATGAATCAAACATCTGGATCAGTAAAAGTGTGATAGTGGAGCAGCTTTCATCCTCTCTGATGTTAGAAACTGCAGCTACAACATGATACTCAGAAAAACTCACTGAGAGAGACTCACTCACCTGTAACCTGCAGACGGATGGTTCTGATTGGCTCCGAGTCAATGATGCCTCTCATTTTACGTCTTGAACCAGCTGGTGCAACTCGACACTCGTATGTTCCAGCGTCGTTGATGTTCACATTCTTCAGAATTAAAGACACGTCTCCGTCCTTCAGATCTCTGTCCACCAGCTCCACCCTGTCCTTAAAGGATGGATTCTGGTAGGTTGGATCCAGGTGTCCATCTCTGTATAACAGGACGTATTCTGGCTCCTCCAGGTCAGCTCTGCTCCACTCTACAGCTCTGATGGAGGGATGAGCAGCCTGACATGGCAGAATGACATCATCTCCAGGATGCACTGTTACCTCAATCAGGTCTGAAAAACAATAATAAAACTTATTACTTATTATTTTTCAAAAGACCTCAACATCCAGGACTCTGTAGAAAACTAATTTCACAAAATCAATAGTTTCAAAACTAACTGAGTTGTAAAGTGTCGTCACTTGTAAAATTCTGTTCAACGTAAGACTCAATTCAATTTTAGTATTTTCCGTTTCCTTCCGCTTTCTTTGTGATGGAATTTTAAATTTGCTGGATTTATGAGGACTTGTTTTTCACAGGCAGATTTGAGCTCAGCTTTCAACACGCTTCAACCTCACCTGCTTGTACAGAAGTTAAACTAAATCAAATGGTTTTACTTCTCCTTTAACAACCAGATCCCAACAGGTAGAGGTCTCTCTCTCTCAGAGGTCAGACAGTACAGGACAGCAGTACAGGAGCACCTCAAGGCTGTTGGAGTTCACCTATCCTCTTCACACTTCACACCAATGAAAGCAGAAGTCAGCAGCCAAATAATGATCTAATCAAATTATCAGACGACACGATCATACTAAGCCTGCTGCAAGGTTCAGTTCAGTGTACCATGATGAAATGATGAAAGGTCTGGTGTGACCATCACCATCTTAGCCTCAACACCACCCAAACCAAGGAAATCCTATTTGACCCCAGATAGGTGAAATGCCACGCCCAGGGCTTGACATTAACTTTTTGAGGCACTTGTCCTTCGGACAAGTACATTTACGTTTCACTTGTCCATGCACAAAAGTCTTGTCCGGGTAAAGATTCATCATTTTATAAAAAAAAATTGTGTTTTGCTAATGCAGAATTTGAACAAACTGTTGAAAGCATCCAAACACTATCAACATTAATACAATTCAGTTGAAACAGTAGAAACAAACGTGCCGCAACAATAGATTTCCCATTCACCAAGAAAAAAGGATCTCCAGACTCCATAATACAAAGTAATATGTTGCACGCCGGTGTGCAGAAGTTAATATATTGAGATTCTAAGTCAGTATTTTAAAGTTTGTCATTACTTTCAGATTCCTAGTCAATATTCTAAGTTACTTAGTCAATATATTGAGAAACTAAGTCGATACTTTGAGATATTGAGTCAATATATTGAGATTGTAAGTCAATATTTTAAATGTTCTTATTAGTTTGAGATTCTGTCAATATTCTGAGTTACTAAGTCAATATATTGAGATACTAAGTCAATATTTTGAGTTAAATCAATATATTGAGATACTGAACCAATATAGTGAGATATTAAGTCAATATATTGAGATACTAAGTCAATATTTTGAGATAAAGTCAATATATTTAGATACTAAGTCAATATTTTTGAGATAAATCAATATATTGAGATACTGAACAATATAGTGAGATATTAAGTCAATATTGAGATACTAAGTCAATATTTTGAGATAAATCAATATATTGAGATACTAAGCCAATATATTGAGATTCTAAGTCAATATTTGACATTTTCTCATTACTTTGAGATTCTTAGTTTATATTCTGAGATACTAAGTCAATATTTTGACCAGAAGTAGTGGTGACTTGAACTTCTACTATATCTAAAATAATTTTGTAGACATAACAATGGATTTTGCCACTAAATGTTGGTGTTAACTTTTTTTATACAATTTCACAAATTTCTACCCGGCAGAGGCTGATTTACCGAAAGGATCCTTTTAAAAAGGTGTAGCTACTTTACAGTTGATTATTACCTGATATTTAATCCTCATATTTTTATTATTTTTTTTCAAAAAGGAGCAAAAAAAACGACATTATAGAACGGCTTGTTTATTGCTAAGGCAAAATTAAATGATTTATTAAAAATGGAACAACAATAACTTATAACAATAACTTATTTCACCAGTAAGTTCCTGTTAAACGACAAAAACAACCACTGGATAGTAAAAGGGTATTTCACAACAACTTTGAATGCAGAACGACGCTGGCGGGGCGAATTTCAAGTGAACGCGACATCTGTGATTTTCCGACAACAGCAGCGGCACACTGTCATATGTTCCTCTCCAGTGAAATACAGACACACTTTTACACCGTTTAGCTGTCAGCATTTTAACTGTTTACTCCAGCTGCTAGCTAACGATAGGCTAACGTTACTTGCTGTTGAGTCTAGTGTTAACTAGCGTAAAATGCGGCGATGTTTAGGTTGCCTTTAACATCCGTTTTCGGAGCATCCGAGAGAAGCGCAGGCATTTCAGTGGCACCGCGTTGCAATTCGATCCGGTAGATAACGGTGGTTAAGGCACCGGTGCCGTATTAGCACCGGGTCTCTCCTTTTCTGTCAACGATGTGGCGAGGAGGTAACGTTAAGGCGGAGTTAGCTAACTAACACCGGCAGGTTCACCGTGCTTTCATGCTGCATTGCTTACAGAGAACGAGCTGAACAGCGGGCTGGGTCTAACGTTAGCGGGCTGGGTCTAACGTTAGCGGGCTGGGTCTAACGTTAGCCGGCTGGGTCTAACGTTAGCCGGCTGGGCCTAACGTTAGCCGGCTGGGTCTAACGTTAGCGGTCCGCTGACCGGGATTGCGGGGGAAAGAAATTATCGTTTCAAATCGGTAACATAGACGTAATGAGTGGCACATGACGTGAACTAACATGGCATTTTAGTTTGTTTGAGTTTTAACTTGTCCAGTGGGACAAGTAAATTTCTCTTCCACTGGCCCTACAAAAAATCCACTTGTCCCGGACAAGCGGACAAGCCTTAATGTCGAGCCCTGCATGCCCAAGTTACCATAGGGAACTGTTCAACAGGTGTGTTCACACAAAATATCTTGGCATCATTTTAGAATTAAAGTGGTGTGATCGCTGGCCCAAAGAACTCACTTCTTCTCAGACTAGAGTTGGGACAGAGACTATGTTAATGTGCCAGATAACATCATCAGATATGGTAACATGGTATGAACCCTCTCAGTCCAGTCAAAAGCTAAAATAGCAAAACATGATCAAAACAGCAATGAAAGTAAGAATCACACCCATCCCCTCAAATCACCTTTGAGTCAATCTTCATCAGACATGCACACATTTTTATTTTTTCACCATCATCCGAGGTGCAGTCAGAAGAGATGTGTTTTTACCAGGGCTGCATGATTATGGCCAAAATGATAATCACGATTATTTTGATCAACATTGAGATAACAATAAATTAAATTAACATGATTATTTGTTGATTATAACCAAAAATAATTTGATTGTCACATAGGCTAATTATAACTGCTTTCATATCCATATTGTGCTACTTTCCTCTTTGTTGAAGGATACTATGAAGTAGCCATTTCAGCAGTTGTGCGACCGCTTTCCACACATGCGCGTTTGCCGTGAACATGTTCACGTTAACGACGAACCGGTGTATGTACTGGACGAAATAACAACGTGGATTTCGGTGCCTCATTATGGTGCCACTTAAATGTCTGCGTTGCGCTCTGATGCTCCAGAACAGACGTTAGAGGCACCAGAAACATTGCTGCATGTCACGCTAGTAAACACTAATAACACGTTAAACAGCAGGTAACGTTAGCCTAGCGTTAGCTACAGTAAACACTAATAACACGTTACATAGCAGGTAACGTTAGCTTACCATTAGCTACAGTAAACACTAATAACACGTTACACAGCAGGTAACGTTAGCCTAGTGTTAGCTTCGGTAAACACTAATAACACGTTAAACAGCAGGTAACGTTAGCCTAGCGTTAGCTACAGTAAACACTAATAACACGTTACATAGCAGGTAACGTTAGCTTACCATTAGCTACAGTAAACACTAATAACACGTTACACAGCAGGTAACGTTAGCCTAGTGTTAGCTTCAGTAAACACTAATAACACGTTACACAGCAGGTAACGTTAGCGTACTTTTAGCCACAATAAACACTAATAACACGTTAAACAGCAGGTAACGTTAGCCTAGTGTTAGCTACAGTAGTAACTGAATTAAACATGTTAAAATGCTGACAGCTAAACGGTGTATAGTGTGACCGTATCTCACTGTAGAGGATTCCAACAGTCTGCCGCTAAAGCTACGAGCTAACAGACACAAATTAACTCAATGGTCACTGCTGTTGGTTACCACCAAAATCTAGTCTCATTGTCATAACAAATGAGCTTACATGTACAAAAGTTACATGTTTTTAGGAAATGTGGATGTAGGTAAGGAAAAGGTGTAACTGTGCTCATGTCAAATGTGTGTGAGCATGCTTGAGTAGAAAATCAATGGTGCTCTGTGCAATATGTGTGTAAGCTTGACTGGATCATTACCCTTATTGTTAACACATGATGAGCGGTTATTGACAGGTTACATCGGTATGGGACAGTGGAAAAGGACAAAATACCTACAGACAGGATGAAAGACATACTGTAGGTTGTGAAACAACTATTGTGAGTGTGGTCATGTGAGAAGTCCTGGAAGAGTTACATGAGTTTTGCAGGTGATGTGAACTGTTTAGCTCAGGTGACTGTTGTCATCAGCAACCAGAGGAGCCTGTTCAGTGGAAGGCTTCTCCTTCCCAAGTGTAGGACCAACCATGCCATCATACTCTACAACTCCTCACTCGGGGGGAGGAGGAAATAGGATAAAGAGGACAGAACAGAACAGAAAGGAAGGCAAGGAGAGGTAGCCACTCACTGTGCAATTAATTCATAATCTACTCTCAAGGACCTGGACCTGGACACTCTTCTTCTTTTTTGTGCAATAACTTGTTCCACCACTTAAGTGCAATAATTTTAATTTAACTGCTAATTTCTGCTGAATGTCATTTATTCACTGTATAATAACACAATGCCATATACAGTCCCATATATTTATCTTTATTTATCCATATATATCCTCTATAGAGTTCTCTACAGTCATCTTATTTGATTTTATTTTCCGTGATTTTTGTTTTACTTTCATTCTTATATTCTTACTTGCTATATTTAGCTAAGAGTTTATTGTTTTATCTCATACTGTTTTTTGTAAGCTGCTGGAAATCCAATTTCCTTGCGGGAGTCATCCCAAAAGGATCAATAAAGAGAAGTCGAAGTCGAAGTCTGGTGGTAAGTCTGGTGGTAGTGCAGGGCAGTTGTGCCCAGTGTCGTTTAGCAATTAAACCAAAACCACATTTTACCGAAATCTAGTCTCATTATCATAACGTATGAGCTTTTATCAAAGTAAATAATTAATATGAGTTTCAAACACATTCACCATAACAACACAGGTCAGAAATAAAGTCTACATGAGTCTTCTCACAATAAAATCTGATATTTACCAGAAGCTGCTTCAGACAGAAGGAACAACAGGAGCAGAAATATATCCATGAGAGCTGAGAGAGATCTGCTGCTGTCAGGAGGCATGAAAAGCTGCCGTACTGTCAAGTGTCAAGCAGTCTAATATGCAGTGGTCTGTGGGTGTGTGTCTCTGTTTGTGTGTGTGTGTGTGTGTGTGTGTGTGTGTGTGTGTGTGTGTGTGTGTGTAAATGTGACTGTTTCTCAGAGCGATCTGCAGCACAGGAAGCCCCTCAGGGAACTGTGTTTTCCGTTAATGTCCATTCTGTACACTTCTGACTTGCTACAACGCTGTCAGGGAACAGATGATGTCACTTTAATTGCTGGGTGTATTAGGGATGGACAGGATGAGGGGTACAGGAACCTGATGGAGGACTTCAACCATTTGATTTTGATTTTTGTTGTTGTTTTACGCATATGGTATATTGTAAAATCTATTTATTTTCTATATTATTGTAAAGTCACTCAAATTATTCAAACGTCTCTCTCTCTCTCTCTCTAATTATTCAAACTCTCTCTCTCTCTCTCTCTCTCTCTCTCTCTCTCTAATTATTCAAACCTCTCTCTCCTCTCTCTCTCTCTCTCTAATTATTCAAACTCTCTCTCTCTCCTCTCTCTCTCTCTCTCTCTCTCTCTAATTATTCAAACTCTCTCTCTCTCTCTAATTATTCAAACCTCTCTCTCTCCCTCTCTCTCTCTCTCTAATTATTCAAACCTCTCCCTCTCTCTCTCTCTAATTATTCAAACCTCTCTCTCTCCCTCTCCCTCTCTCTCTAATTATTCAAACCTCTCTCTCTCCTCTCTCTCTCTCTCTCTCTAACTATTCAAACCTCTCTCTCCCTCTCCCTCTCTCTCTCTCTAATTATTCAAACCTCTCTCTCTCTCTCTAATTATTCAAACCTCTCTCTCTCTCCCTCTCTCTCTAATTATTCAAACCTCTCTCTCTCCCTCTCTCTCTCTAATTATTCAAACCTCTCTCTCTCTCTCCTCTCTCTCTCTCTCTAATTATTCAAACCTCTCTCTCTCTCCTCCTCTCTCTCTCTAATTATTCAAACTCTCTCTCTCCCTCTCTCTCTCTAATTATTCAAACCTCTCTCTCCCTCTCTCTCTCTCTCTAATTATTCAAACCTCTCTCTCTCTCTCTCTCTCTCTCTCTCTCTCTAATTATTCAAACCTCTCTCTCTCCCTCTCTCTCTAATTATTCAAACCTCTCTCTCTCTCTCCCTCTCTCTCTAATTATTCAAACCTCTCTCTCTCTCTCTCTCTCTCTCCCTCTCTCTCTCTTCTCTCTCTCTCGGAACTCAAATGTTTTAATATAGAAACATTGAGAACGGGTCAAATTTGACCCGAAGACGACAGGAGGGTTAAACTAACATTAAAATGTCAAAGTCACAAAGACAGCATCTTTAACTACGATGTCAAACAGTATGCGGTTACTTACCCTCTCACGGTGTCCCTTCTTCCTGGTTGTTGCTGCCAGAGGAGCAGCGGAGCTTTCCCCCGTAAACCAGCGCGATGCAAAAGACCCAAAGATACACAAAACAACTACTAAGACAGAAAAAAAACAATTACAAGACCAAAATGGCTACAAAAAGAGGCAAAAAACTGCTACAAACACAGACAAATTGCAAATTAACGTTTTTTGGCTCTTCTGTCAATGCTTGTTTAAATACATGGTCAATAAACACAATTTAAAAGACAAAATACCTCCTTTTTTTGTTTAAAAAAAACAGAAAGTGTGGATTATTATTAGTTAAGATCAGAAGATGTTGAGTGGATGACAGTTTATTTCAAACGCTATAACATTACAAAAACCCACAATTCAATGAAAGTAATAATTACTTTTACCTGCCAAGAATGATACAAGGCTTCCATACAACGTATGTCCACGCATCCATGTTATTTTGGGGCATTTTGGTTCAAAGAAACCCATAATTCTTATATAAAAATGGGTCAAATTTGACCCGAGGACAACACATGGGTTAAACTTTAACCTTGTTTCAAAGACACGGAGTCTGTGGAACGTTTCCAGATTTGGTTTCTAGAATCAGACAAAGTCTCGACAGTCTGCAGCTTCTTCAAATCATTTTCATCTCTGTGTTTGACAACTTTTGTATCAGCGTGCATTACATTTTGTTTTAGTAAACGCCCTAAACATAGTCTTTGTAAATCTTTACAATCATTCCAAGCATGTCTGTCTTGTTGCACTGTCCACATTTACTTCAAAACTTGACATTTTCAGCATTCAGCTCGCTGGCTCGAAGTCTGATGTCGTTTCCTGAAAGGTATTTGCGTCTAAAATGAGGCCCTAAGCCCTGTCAAATCTGACTCCAATTATCTATACACTCTAATTCCTGTGCGTTCTTTGATGAGGCTTGTGATAGCAAAACCCAGGGATCAAGACTGAGACGATAGATTAAAGTCAAGATAGTTTACTGAAATCCAGCATTTAAGGTTACAAAACACAATTGTGGGTTCACAAATGACACTAAGCTTCCCTAACCGCAGACAGAGTATACAGAGTTCAGTCAGCAAAGTCAGTCAGATAATCCAGAGATCCAACTACCCCGTTCCACTTCATTGCATGGTACAGTAATGCATACACTCAAATTCCTGGACTTATATGGTACTCAAAACTTGAGCTAACTAACTGTGCCCTGAGTCTATACATTAGACAGGGGATACAACTATAATACTAAGAACAACATATGTAGATTATAGAAATATTTCCACTTTCCCAAAAAGAACAGAGTTAGAAAACAGAAACACACCGAGAGCAAACTACATCCTGGAATGTACTTCCGTTGAGCCAGAAGAGAGGCGTCTCATTGCTTTCATATAAAAAGGGCCAAAATGTGTCTGGATGGAAGGCCACGGGCCAAAAATAAAAGTTGAAGAATACCGCAAATCTTCGAAGACAAACTTACGTATGTAATATAATACAGAAGTTTACCAGCACTGTGCTTTACATCGCCGTAAAACTCAGATGAAGTACTTTTTTAATTACTTTTCAAAATGACTTACATCGGTCACATCTGGAACACGGACAATCAGCACTGGTGCACCTCAGGGATGTGTCCTCTCCCCACTGCTCTTCTCCCTCTACATAAATGACTGGACCTCCAAGGACCCAGCTGTCAAACTCTTACAATTTGCAGACGACACCATCATCGTAAAACTCAGATTAAGTACTATTTAGCTGCAAAAGATGTACGTGTCGTGTTATCACGGTTAGGATTATACAGCACTTTCTAAATAAGAGGGGAATAAGAATGTCTAATGTCATGACGGGCCAAACTTGGCTCCAAATTGGGCGGCATTGATTCAGAACAACCACTTAACAATCTTAACATATTTATTCATAGAACAAAAGTCAAGAGATGAAATGAAGTGCTGTGCAACATAAGAACATAGATTTAAAGTGGAGAAAGTGAAACATAAAGAACATTTCTATACATTGAATTATCTGTCTAATCAATCTATTTAGATCTTTGTCAGAGAAACAAACAACATTAACGAGCTTATTTAACAGTCAGGAGAACATTAACAAGCTTATTTAACTGTCAGGAGAACATTAGTGAGCTTTCATTACAGATTGTAGAACACATTCCAGTTTTCAGAGGCTGAAGCTTGAGAAGTCAAAGGTGTGATTGAATATTATGAAAATCACAAATGGCTGATATGAGTGTGCTAACGGCTGCATCATCATTTCTACAAGCTTAACTCTTATTGAACAGATTGGTCTTTTCTAAACCGTTGATTCTTTCAGACGGAGGACTCAGACACTCAGGTCACCTCGGTGCTTTCAGCGGCCGCAGCTTTGTATGAAGGATTTTTATACATGATATAATACACAGAGACAGAAAGAAGAAGAAGAATAACAAGAATGCCTGCAGTAATTGACAGACAGACCACGAGTCTGAGTCTGCCCTCCTGTCCAGTTGGGTGATCTGCAGAGCAGAAAACAAGAAGAGAGGAATCACTAAATCTCTTCAAGAACTCTACAAACTCGCGATGCAACGAAGAATCAGCCAATGTTCGCTTCATGGACCGCCATCGGCAAACAAGATGGCATTTACTGATGGCGGTGGCTGTTTGTGGGTGTATTTTGCGGTCATACTCGGACAGTCCACTTACGGCAGGTGGAAGATTTTGTTTCCACATTTGTGGTAGAAACATTGTAACCCGGGGGGGGGGTCGTTGGGTTGTTTATGCAAGAATTTGTGTTTTTTTTCTGCATCAATTCATGGTGCAAATGTCTTTAGTGATGTAAAAAGGGAAATTATAATTCCCCCCGTTTTGGTCAAAACATCATCACAGGTTTCGGGATTGTTTCTTTTAGGACAAGTGGGAGCTGAACATCAGCTTCCTTGTCAAGAAAGCACAGCAGAGGATGTACTTCCTGCAGCAGCTGAAGAAATTCAACCTGCCAAAGACGATGATTGTGCACTTCTACACAGCCATCATTGAGTCCATCCTCACATCCGCCATCACCATCTTGTACGCTGCTGCCAAGGACGAGTGAAGACTGCAGCGAGAAGGTGATTGGCTGCAATCTGCCGTCACTCCAGGACCTTTACGCCATCAGGACTCCGAAGCGTGCTGGAAAGATTGTGGCTGACCCCCTCCCACCCCGGCCACAAACTCTTTGAGCCGCTCCCCTCTGACAGGAGGACAGGACCAAAACCACACGCCACATGAACAGTTTTTTCCCCTCGGCCACTAGCCTTATAAACAAGGCCCAGAACCCACCCTGACTCTCTCCACACCCCACCTCTGGCTCTACATGCCACTGTACTCTCTCTGCTGTACTGTTCCTTTTTACTTAACTTCTTGTATTTATCTTATCCTTATGTTTTAGTTAATACATACTGTGTGTATATATGTATACTTCTATATACTATATTCTTCTGATTCTTCTTGGGTTTAGAGAATGTGTGTGTGCGCACCAACAACACCATGGCAAATTCCTTGTATGTGTAAAAAACGCACTTGGCAATAAAACCTTTTCAGATTCTGAAGCCCCGGTGAGCCCGTGCGTTAAGGCGGCCTTCTCGGCATCGGCAGAGTTTCACAATCGTTGCGTCTCTACAAACTCACCAGAGTCGGCGACAGTCAGGTTGATGAGCTGCCTGCTCTGGTTGCCCCCGGCGATTATGACTCGGCAGTCGTACGTCCCGGTGTCGTTGACGGTGACGTTCTTCAGAATGACGGAGACGTCTCCATGCATCATCTCCGGGTCTCTCAGCTCCACCCGGCCCCGGTAACGTGGGTGCTGGTACTTCTCGTAGGGGCGCTGGTTCCTGTAGAAGAAGACGTAGCCGTCGTCCTTCAGGTCTCGTCTGTTCCACTCCAGCAGAGTGACGAGGTCGTCTGAGAGAGCCCGACAGCCGAGAGTAACGTCCTGCTCGGGCTTCACCGTTAACTCATCTGGCTCTGAAAACACAGAGTCAGGAAGTAGTCAGAACGTCAGAGTGGTGACGTTACGGTGAGCAGAGAGAAGTCAAACAGGAAGGAGCTGAGTAGATTAGTTTGGAAGTAATCCTTGTTCTCTTCAGGGATGCACGACATGAGGAAAACATCTAATGGTGATTGTATTGACCGGTATTGTGATTGCGATATGATTCACGATATTGGAGGGACTGATTATTTTTGTATCGTTATTCTCATTTTCATGGAAAAATATTAAAATTTAAACTATACACGTACATACATACATACATACATACATACACACATACATACACACACACACACAAAACACAAAAGTTTTAGAACACCCCAATTTCTTTTGTTTTTTTAATTGAAATTTTAGCAGTTCAAGTCCAATGAATAGCTTGAAATGGTACAAAGGTAAGTGGTGAACTGCCTGAGGTTAAACAAAAAGTAAGGTTACCCAAAACTGAAAAATAACGTACATTTCAGAATTTTACAAAAAGGTCTTTTTCAGGGAACAAGAAATGGGTTAACAACGTAAAGCTGTTCTGCAGCAATGGAGGTTGATCAAGCTTAGAAAGTTGGTGCTACCAATTACCACAGGTGTTCCTGTCTGGATTACTTACAACCCCCTCCGTTTGTATAAAAGTATTGTTGGAACACACTGTGGTACCGTACCCTCGGGAGCATTATTTGAACAGTATTGTACTGCAGAAAGTAGTGTGTTGCTATAGAAATGGCGGGAAAAAGGCAATTAACAAAGAAAGAGAGACAGACCATCATAACATCATAGAAATTGTGAAGAAAGTCAAGGTGTCAGTGAGTACAGTATTCCTCACCATCAAAAGGCACTTAGAAACTGGGTGAAACTCTGACAGGAAGAGGTCTGGCAGACCCAAAGCCACAACAGAATCAGAAGACAAGTTTCTGAGAGTCAACAGCTGGCGTGATCGGCGGCTCACAGGACAACAGCTTCAAGAACAGCTTAATAGTGGTCGTAATAAGCAAGTCTCAGTTTCAACTGGAAAGAGAAGACTTGGAGCTGCCGGTTTGATAGGTCCAGTTGCAGCAAGAAAGCCATTGCTAAGACGTCAGAATAAGAAAAAGAGGCTTGCCTGGGTCAAGAAACACTGTCAATGATATATTTCATGATTTGATTTATTGGAACATGTGCAGCGTTGACAAAAATAAAATGCAGTATGACTCTAAATCTGTGTTAGGATACATGTTGGGGGGGGGGGGATACATGAATAAATACCAAACCTGCGGGCCTGACAGAGAGGGTGCATCAATTATATTTTTTGAATAATCCTTCCACAATGACTTAGTGCTTTCAAAACAAACTTCTGTCGCATCTTAACATCAATCACTTTGGTAAGTTAACTTAAAGGAACACACCACTGAAAATCTCTTCGGAGTAGCAAACACTCGTTCCCAGCTGACGACGGCTGCTTTCCTGCGCAAAGATCTGAGCTCCAACCTCTCCCTGGCTACATTTTAGGGGTGCACCGAATCCAGGATTTGGCTTCGGATTCTTCCAAACATTGGGCTTTTCTGCCGAACCTTAGGATTTTTTTCCGCGGAAGCGAACCCTACGCTTGCGCTACGCTGGTCGACGTAATGACGCTGCCGTTGATTACGGGAAGGTGTTTACGCAGGTGGACCGTTCAATGCAGTAGACTGGGAGAAAGTGGAAATGGAACTCGCTCAGTCAAAAGAAGGCCATTCAAGTCGAGCTACAGGTTCAATGCCGATTTGTCTCATGGTGGCGAGGACCCTAAACCAGGGCTTGACATTAACTTTTTGAGGCACTTGTCCTTCGGACAAGTACATTTACGTTTCACTTGTCCATGCACAAAAGTCACTTGTCCGGGTAAAGATTCTTCATTTTATAATTTTTTTTGTGTTTGTCTAATGCAGAATTTGAAGAAACCATTGAAAGCATCCAAACACTATCAACATTAATACAATTCAGTTTAAACAGTAGAAACAAATGTGTCCCAAGAATAGATTTCCCTTCAACAAGAAAAAAGGATCTCCAGACTCATAATACAAAGTTATACTTTGCACGCCGGTGTGCAGAAGTTAATATATTGAGATTCTAAGTGAATATTTTAAAGTTTCTCATTACTTTCAGATTCCTAGTCAATATTCTAAGTTACTAAGTCAATATATTGAGATATTCTGAGTTACTAAGTCAATATATTGAGATACTGAACCAATATGTTGAGTTACTAAGTCAATATATTACGATACTAAGCCAATATATTGAGATTAAGTCAATATTTTATAGTTTCTCATTACTTTGATATTCTTTGTTTGTATTCTGAGATACTGAGTCAATATATTGAGATACTAATTCAATATTTTGACCGGAGGTGGTGGTGACTTGAACTTATACTATATCTAAAATAATTTTGTAGACATAAAAATGGATTTTGCCACTAAATGTTGGTGTCAGCGTGTTTTTTTTTTTTCTCTTTCTACAATTTCACTTACCAAGGGATCCTTTAAAAAGGTGTAGCTACTTTACAGTTGATTATTACCTGATAATTAATCCGCTACAAACGAGTAGCGGAGCAGCTAGTAACGTTACGAGGCAGAGAGCCAGCCGTCAAGAGTCAAATTAACTTCATGCTTCATCCGCACAAAGCACACTTCTATCGCCACGAGTGACAGCTTTATTTGGCTCGTTTTCTGTGAACGATGTGGGGACGGCGTAACGTTAAAGCGCAGTTAGCATGCTAACGTTAGCTAACTAACACCGGCTGCCTGGCTTGCTGGTTCCGCGATGCTTTCATGCTGTATCGCTTACAGAGAATGAGCTGAACAGTGGGCTGGGTCTAACGTCAGCGGTCCGCTCTCCCGCTGCTGCTGGGTCTAACGTTAGTTAATGTATTTGTTTCAAATCGGTAAAGTCAAATCTGTAACATAAACGGAATGAGTGGCACATAAAGTATATAATGCTTCATCCACACAAAGCACATTGCTATCGCCACGAGTGACTTCTGTTTTCAGCTTGTTTTCTGTGAACGATGTGGCGAGGAGGTAACGTTAAGGTGGAGTTAGCATGCTAACACCGGCTAGCTCGCCGTGCTTTCATGCCGCTTCGCTTTCGGAGAATGCGCTGAACAGCGGGCTGGGTCTAACGTTAGCGGCCCGCCGACCCGCTGCCCGGGATTGTGGGGTAAAATATGTATTTGTTTCGTATTTTATTTTGTATTTGGCGTTTTGTTTTGTTTGAGTTTTAACTTGTCCAGTAGGGCAAGTAAATTTCTCTTCCACTTGTCCTAAAAAAAAATCCACTTGTCCCGGACAAGCGGACAAGCCTTAATGTCGAGCCCTGCCCTAAACTATACACAACATCACCGCTGTTAAAACATTTGCATATGGAACAGCCGAAAGAATACGAGTTGTGCACAAAGGAATCTACACACGGCAGCCAAAATTGCAGCAACTTCAGGTACGGCAAAGGAAGGACAGTCACAGCTAAAAAACTTGCGTTAACCATTTGTTTACTTCATTAATGTGTTTACTGTGTTAATGGACTGAGGATGGGAGTAGGATTTGGTATTCGGTTTTGGATTCGGCAGAATCTTAACCAGTGGATTCAGTATTCGGTCGAACCCCAAAAATCTGGATTCGGTGCATCCCTACTACTGGGACTACTGACTACTTGATAGTAACCAGACTAGAGTTTCAGTGGACGGTTCCTTTAAGAGTTACCAGAAGAAATGAGCGCGGCGGCCTAGGGAGCCTGGGTGGTTCCTAACCCCACGCCGTTTGCGTACGCGGACAGCAGGCTGACCACCTGCTTGGTCTCCAGTGTGAGTCTGGCTTCCGTCAGCCAGTCCTCCGCCACCCTGCGGGCCTCTCCTATCAGCTGGTTCATCAGTTTGGCTGCCAACTCCAGATTCCCGTGCTCTAGGCAGTAGCTTGCGTACGCCAGGAGCCTGAACTGGTCTGCTCAGCTGGGAGGGCGGGGCTTCCTGTTTGTTCTCAAACAGCAGCGCGGCCTGGAGGTAGGACAGGAAATACTGGTACAGGGAGTTGTGGGTTTCTTCGATGAGGGCGACGCGGCGAGCCAGCGACCGGAGGGAGTTGAAGCGGGCGCGGAGCGAGGCCTCGCTGTACACGCCGCGCTGCAGGGACTCTTCCGGCAATGGACTACTGAAGACTGGAAGAAGGTGCTATGGACTGATTAACCAAAATTTGAAATCTTCGGTTCATCACGCAGGATTTTTGTACGCCGTCGAGTAGGCGAAAGGATGGTTCCTCAGTGTGTGACATCAACTGTCAAACATGGAGGAGGAAGCATGATGGTCTGGGGCTGTTTTGCTGGATCCAGAGTCGGTGATTTGTACAGAGTGAAAGGCACCCTGAACCAAAACGGTACCACAGCATTTTGCAGCGCCATGCAGTACCCTCTGGTATGGGCCTAGTTGGTCAGGGGTTCATCCTACAGCAAGATAATGACCCAAAACATAAATCCAAGCTAAGCCAGAACTACCGTAGTAAAAAAGAACAAGATGGTAAGCTTAAAAACATGGAGTGGCCAGCACAGTCCCCAGACTTAAACCCCATTGAGCTGGTTTGGGATGAACTGGACAGAAAAGTGAAAGCAAAGTAACCTACAAGTGCCACACATTTCTGGGAACTTCTGCAACAGAGTTGGGAAGAACTTTCTGAAGAATATTTGATTTCCATTGTAGAAAGAATGCCATGAGTGTGTTCAGCTGTTATATCTGCCAAAGGGCGCTACTTTGAGGAGTCAAAAATTTAGAATACATTTTGGTTTATAAATTGATTCCATGATTTCTTTTTTAACTTAAATTGTGAATTTGTTATATTCTTTCATTTCAGAGTACAATAAGACATTGAACTGCATAAATTTCAATAAAAACCTGGAAAAATCGGGGTGTTCTAAAACTTTTGACCAAAAACATTATAGTTGAAAAACTAAAGCTTGAAATTGAAAATGTAATCAAAATAAAAATAAGTGTACCAATTTTTCTTTCAATTTGAACACAGTCAGTCTCTACCCGGAGATCCACAGAATTGATGGACAACAAAAAGCTGCAAGAAGGAAATACAAAATGAAATAGGTGCTTCAGGTTGAACGATCAGTCAGGATCATAAGATGGTAGCTTTACTAAAAAGTCCTTAGCTTGTTTAATAATGCAAAAAAAAAGACAATGCTGCAATTCCTGCATGACTGTTTTTTTTTTTTTATTTCTTTTTTTTGCATTATTAAACATGCTAAATGTTTGATGTTGCATTCACAGTGCGACATTTCCGGAGTGTTCTTATCTAAACTGAACACGGATGATTCAGCTTAACCCTTGTGCAGGTCTTCCCGTCAACCTTGAAACAAAAACATCACACAATTTGGATTTTTCCAACGTTTTAAATTTTAATGTTTTTCTTCTTCTTCTTTACATTTCCAGCGCTTATTTCTACGTCGCATATTTTCTGATATAAAACAAAAATTAAAAACGGGTCAATTTGACCCTAAGTCAACGCAAGGTTTGGCCGGCATCTGCTGGCAAAACGCGCTATAACATGCACTAAAACCCCAGTGACTTTTCATTAAACACACACACACACACACACACACACACACACACACACACACACACACACACACACACACACACACACACACACACACAGTGACTCACACAGTGACTCACAAACACAGTGCCACAGCACTTTACCTTCAGAGGCAGAGAGTGGCAGGACGAGCAGGAAACATAGAACAGCGAAAGGAAACATGTTGGTTAAAACCTGAAAACAGCTGTTGTGGTTTCCAAGAGAAACACGGAAGTTCCCTCCCCCCAGCTTTTAGCCATAGACAGTATGGTTTTAGCTCACGTGGAGCCCTCCAGCTCTCAAAACCAAAACCCAACCAAAGAAAACAAAAGCCAATCAGAGGCAGACACACACGGAGCAGCGCTCATTTTGGCTACTGGATACAACTTATTATTATTATTATTATTATTATTATTATTATTATTATTATTATTATTATTATTATTATTATTATTATTATTATTATATGGACACAAACTCCCAATTAAACTGCAGGTCCACTGCGACCCTCACTTCTTTTAACCGTCCTGTTGTCCTCGGGTCCAATTTCACCCGTTTTCAAAGTTTCTATATCAGAACATTTGGGTTTTCTTTCAACCAAATTGTCAAAAAATATATAACAAGTAAAATAAATGATCAGTTCACTACTTTCATTGAATGTGGGCGTTTTATTTCGGTGTTGTAGCATTTGAACAAAAAATAAACTGTTAGTGACCAATGTCGGAAAAAAATTAAAGCGCAGAAGAAAAATCGCCAGATAGCCTATCGAAAAAAGGTAACCAATCAATTCGGGAAAAGCGACAAAAGTGTCGAAAAAGACGACCTCATTTTAGACCAGGAAAACCAAACATGGTCCCGGGAGCGGAGGAGCCGCCGAGCTTTCCCCCGTCACCCAACGCGGTTCTCGGATCCCTCTGTCCGTCTTTGTCGACATTATAATCCGCAGAAAACAGATCCATACTGGGGGGGTAATCCTCCGTGCTACAGCCGGACTCTGGTCCACTAATATCGGTCTGTCTGTCTCCGCGCTGCTCGCTATGAATGGAGACATCCTCTGCTTCTCTTATCAGCCAATCAGTGCCCGAGAAAGTTTGAGCTACTATTTTATTTATTTTTTTTAAACAACTTTTATTTACAACAGGTACACTCTAGTCTTGCATAAAACATAATACAAGCAGCACAAAGTCAGGTAGAGCTGCAACTAATGATCTCACATGAAATGGATCTTCATTTTCAAACAGTCCTGACTTAGAAATAGTTTTATGCCGATACATGTAAACAATGAAAGCCTCTCATCATCTTTAATTAGCTTTAAATCTGGACGTACTGCACCTTCTCTTTTTAACCAGGACTCAAGAAACTAAAATGAGATATTTTTCTCTCTTATTGTTCATATAATTTCACATTTATCTTCTACAGATAATGATGTAAACATCCAACACTGAAGTCTAATAAACGTGCAGATGAATAACATATAAATACTATTTAGTTCATTTGACCAGCACACATAATACTCTTTTTTTGTCGCATTTGTTTTCGGGATTGTGTGCTTTTCTTTTTGCATTGTTTCTGTATTTGCAGCGTGTTTGTGTATCTGGGTGTCTTGTGTGTATTTGCAGCGTGTTGGCTAAATGCTGCGTGTTGTCAAATTAATGAAGATGTTTTCTTAATATGCTTGTGCAGGGCCGGCCCTAGACTCTTGGGGGCCCTATAAGCAGGATTTGGTTTGGGGAGTCTCCACATGCACTTGGCACTAAACCAACTTGTGTATTGTAAATATTAGTTTAAGCACTCATAATGTACAAATACACATTTAAACAGTAATGTGAGACCTATTAGCAGCAACACTATCTATAAATACACTGGCTCTGTTATGAGCTCTATTGTGGGACATTTCAAGTGCTCTTGGGGGCCCTCTGGTAGCCACGGGGCCCTAAGCAGCCGCTTAGTTCGCTTATGGGTTGGGCCGGCTCTGTGCTTGTGTTTTGTCTATTTGCGTTTGTTTCATTAAGTTGCAGTGAGTTTGACCCTGTTGGCCACCATAGCTTTGTGAGGAAAAAAAGTACAGAACATTTCCTCAGCACATACAAAGCAGACTTTTATTGTTTTGTGTGATTGTTTTTTTTACATGATATATACGTTTATATATCAGTTTAAAGTCAGAATTTTAAGAATGGAGACTTTTTTCTCAAACAACTCAAACACGTTTTTCATGTGAGGCCTCAATGCTCTTCAGTAGTTATACTCAGTGGTGTAGTGATAGACAGGTATACACAGTACCCACTAAGAAAGCTCCAGGATTTCCATATACCCACTTAAAAATGGTCAATGACACGCAACTAAATACTTTCCATTATATTTTTCACATATTTAAAATTGTCATCTGTGTTTTTTTATCTTCGCATAGGCTAAATAAAGGGATTTCCACAGTAAATTGGTGCAAAAAAGTCTATCTGAATGCAGGAAATGAAGTCTTTGATGCTCAAACTTTTCCCTGGTGGAGGGCACCCAGACCCCCCCAATATGATATGCTCCCCCGCCATTGTCCCATTCTATATATATATATATATATATATACATACAGTACAGTATACCCACTGTAATACATTAGACTACACCACAGGTTATAAGCTATATTCTCCTGTGATGCGTTCAGCTCACCTGGTTTATTTGGCTTCTGCCTCTGTGTGTTGAATAAAGTCCCTCATGGCTCAATGAAGATTATTTTTTGGGCTTTTCTGCCTTCATCTGATAGGACAGTTAGGTGAAAAAGGGGAGAGAAAGAGAGAGAGGAAGGCAGGCAGGAAATTGTCCAGCACGGAGTCGAACCCTGGACCTCTGTGTCGAGGCATAAACCTCTCAATATATGTGCGCCTGCTCTACCCACTGAACCAACCCGGCCACCAAACTTAATTTTTGGTTCCTGTTTGCTGAGAGAGAAACCGCAGAGAGTCAGTGATCTCACCTCAGAGGAAGGAGGGAAGTTGAACTGCTGCTGTGAAGGACGGAAACAAGTCTTCATCAGTCTGTGGTACGATGGGACGGACGCCTCCTCTGCTGCTGCTCCGTGAGTACAAAACATGTTGTTTCAATCTCAAATTATTATATTCAAAGCATGTTATTAATATGAGAGGAAACCAGGCAGCGTTTAGAGGAATCTATAAGGAGCATAAAATACTGCTCACAGATATGATCAACTCTACGCTCAAACTTTGAGGATGTAAAGTGGAGTTCACTAATATGAAGGATGTTATGCCAGTGGTGTTTCCTCTATATAAATTAATCTACAACAGGAGGTTTAAATGTAACTAAACTGTGCATTAAACTCTCTAAAATGTCAGACTTAATAAACAAACCTCAATGGTTAAATGACATTCTCACCTCCAGCCACATAACACATCCTGCCGACCTTTGTTTAACCCTTGTGTTGTCCTCCTGGGTCAAAGTGAACACTCTTTTAGACACAGCATATGCGTTTTTTTTATGCTTTTCCCCACGTTATGTTAAAAAAAAAAAAAAGAAAAAATTTCAAATTTAAGTTTTTGGCACTTATTTTCCATTAACACCAGTATTTTCACCACTAGAACTATTTATTTGCACTAGTTTTACACTTATTTTTGGAATTCATGGTCAATAAACCTCATTCATTTTAGATTAGATTCAACTTTATTGTCATTTAGCAGAGTACAGGTGAAGAGCCAATGAAATTCAGTTCATGACATAATTTTTGTGTGAGAAAAAAGCAGAAATGATGAATTATGTGGACTAATGGTTAAAATCAGAGGAATGAAGGTAACAGATAATCATAGACATGTTAACGTTTAGTCAGGATAATGCTTTGAAATTGAATAAAACACCCCAAATTCTATGAAAATAGAGATCTGATCCTTACTTTCCTTTTGTCAAGAGCGTCTTATGGAATCATCCATGTTATTTTGGGGCAATTTGGTTAAAAAGAAACCCAAATTTATGATGTAGAAACTTTGAAAATGGGTCAAATCTGACCCGAGGACAACAGGAGTCTTAAAGATCAGCAGAGAGTCTGGGGTCAGCGCTCCGGCTGTCATTGGAACGTTTATTAAAACGCAAACGGATACAATTTCATTTCATCAGAGAACCAAAAGTCACCGTCTTCAGATCAAATGTAACAGCTTTTCGTTATGATTTTATTCTTTAGTGATTTGTGTCTCATTTCTCTTCAGTTCTGACATCACTGCTGAGCTGCACAACAAACCAAGGTCAGTAAATTAAGACACACAAAGAGTTCAGATTAAAGACAGGGTTGGTAACATTTTACAATATATATATATATTTTATATATATTGTCTGAAATGGTCCATTGAAACACTCTCATACACACCACTGGAAGTGAAATCTTAGCATTTCAGACTGATGCTGACAAAGCAGCAACTAAAAAGAGCTGCAAGAGGACAAGCTAGTAAACATGGGCAGCTTTGCAGCGATGGCGACAGCTGAGGGAGCTGAAAGGCATGAAAAGTGATGCCATGGCTGCCTCTGAATAAGACATGTAAAGTAGTTCTGATGAGGGAGATTTTGGTCCTTTCTCTGCCCTGCTCTGAAGTTCTGCCCCCAAGGAGAGCTTTTCAACATTACCAACCCTGCCTTTAAATTACTCAAACTGGAGTCCTGGGTTGTTTTTCCATCTTCTCCTGTACCTGATACAACACGTTTCCACCAACGAGTTTTTTTTAACATTGAATGTTTTGCTCAAAACATAATGAAATATTTGTTCCCTCCAGCCTCTTTGACTGTGAGTCCCAGCAGATCTCAGCTGTTTAAAGATGAATCTGTCTCTCTGAGCTGTGAGGAGGACGACAGCTCTGCTGGATGGACTCTGAGGAGGAACACATCCAGAGAAACCAGGACTCAGTGTGAAGATAGCTGGGGAAGACCTGCTGGTTCTTCCTGTAACATAGGCTACATTGTCCCTTTTGACAGTGGAGTTTACTGGTGTGAGTCCAGAGAGGGAGCAACCAGTAACAGCATCACCATCACTGTCACTGGTAAGATCAGACTGTGGAGTCAGTATTGATGAAGCTGTGTGTGAATGGATGACATGCTGTAGTTTGTCTCTGTGTTGAGGTGGACCAGTGATCCTGCAGAGTCCTGTCCTCCCTGTGATGGAGGGAGAAGACCTCACTCTGACTTGTAAAACAAAGATGTCCTCCAACCTCCCAGCTGGTTTCTATAAAGATGGCTCCTTCATCAGGACTGAGCCTGCAGGTCACATGACCATCCACCATGTTTCCAGGTCTGATGAAGGCCTCTACAAGTGTCTCATCAGCAGTGTTGGAGAGTCTCCATCCAGCTGGGTCTCTGTCACAGGTGAGGAGGTTTAACATCATTATTGTGTCAGATATTGGCATCAAGACTAAACAATGGCTGAACAGTAGATACATGACCACCAGAGACGCAGAACAAAGGCATGCTACAAAAAGACCTAAAATGACTGCGAAGAGACGCAACATAGAGACAATGTGATGGAACAAGAACAGATGCAAAAAATGACTACAAAAAGAGGAATAACAACTACAAAAATATGCGAAATAGACAAAACAAAGGCAGACAACAGACTTAACCCTAACCCAGCCAAAAAAAAGACAAAATGACCACAAAGAGAAACCAAATGACTATTTAGAGATGCAAAACAAAGACCCCAAAAAACAATACCAAGAGACAACCAAAATGATTGCAACAGATGCGAAAAACTGCTACAAACAGACACAAAAAGAGATACAAAATTGCTAAAATCAGTCTTAAAATGACGACAAAGACAGTGATGACACAAGCAAAAAGAGACAAAGTGATTCAACAGTCCACAGATACACAAACGCCTACAAAGAGAGAAAAACATAAACCTGCAAATTAGCCACAAAGACACACAAAACAGCTACCTAGAGATGCAAAATGACCTAAAAAAACTGCTTTTAAAATGCTCATATTATGTTTTTTGTCCTTTTCTCTTTGCTTTATTGTGTTATATATCTTTTTTGTGCATGTTATAGGTTTACAAAGTGAAAAAGCCCAAAGTCCAACAGTCCAACTGTCTCCAACAGAAAACACTGTTCACCAACTGCTCCAAACAGCTCTATTGTAGTCCAGCCTTTACTTCAGAGACCAGACATGTTATAATGCTCGCCTAGCTGCTAGCATGGCACGCCCTCATACTCTGCTTCTGACTGGCTAGTAGTCCTCACCTAGGTACTGTCAGGGTACACCCTCATACTCTGCTTCTGACTGGCTAGTAGTCCTTACCTAGGTACTGTCAGGGCACGCCCTCATACTCTGCTTCTGACTGGCTAGTAGTCCTCACCTAGGTACTGTCAGGGCACGCCCTCATACTCTGCTTCTGACTGGCTAGTAGTCCTCACCTAGGTACTGTCAGGGCACGCCCTCATACTCTGCTTCTGACTGGCTAGTAGTCCTTACCTAGGTACTATCAGGGCACGCCCTCATACTCTGCTTCTGACTGGCTAGTAGTCCTCACCTAGGTACTGTCAGGGCACGCCCTCATACTCTGCTTCTGACTGGCTAGTAGTCCTCACCTAGGTACTGTCAGGGTACACCCTCATACTCTGCTTCTGACTGGCTAGTAGTCCTTACCTAGGTACTGTCAGGGCACGCCCTCATACTCTGCTTCTGACTGGCTAGTAGTCCTCACCTAGGTACTGTCAGGGTACACCCTCATACTCTGCTTCTGACTGGCTAGTAGTCCTTACCTAGGTACTGTCAGGGCACGCCCTCATACTCTGCTTCTGACTGGCTAGTAGTCCTCACCTAGGTACTGTCAGGGCACGCCCTCATACTCTGCTTCTGACTGGCTAGTAGTCCTTACCTAGGTACTGTCAGGGCACGCCCTCATACTCTGCTTCTGACTGGCTAGTAGTCCTTACCTAGGTACTGAGCATGTGCGACTCCCAACAAAGATGGAACAGAAGTGTGATGTCTCACTCTGTAGCTAAAACAGAGAGCTCAACACACAGGGTGAAAAGAGGAGCTGCAGCAATGTGCAGTACAACAAAAATATGGTGTTTTCTGAAAATTAAACCATGTAAACCTATTCTGATATAACCTCTAAATACAATTATGAACCTGAAATGAGCATAATATGAGCACTTATTATTACACTAGTATTTTTCTATTTATTTGATCTTTTCTTCAGGTAAACCCACCACCCCTCCGCCTCCTCCATCCCCCTCCAGCCCTGGCTCCTCCTCCTTGTCTCCTCTGTCCTCGTCTCCTGCTCTCCTACCGTCCTTACTGTCTGTCCCAGTCCTCAGTGGTCTGGTGCTGCTGGTTGTTCTGGTCCTACTGGTGAGACGATGTGTCCACAGGAAACACTCAACAACAACAACAACAGGTGAACCTTTTCAAAATCTGTTTAATATTATTTGCTTATTTAAGTTTCAGTTACATGTAACTAACAGCCATGCTGTACAGTGATGTTCTAATATTTCAAAATAAGAGCGTGTGTTTATTTGTTCTACCTTTGTGAGGGTCAAAACCTTGATTAAGATTTTATTATTTGAAGTGCGGTTGGGGGTTAAGATTTGATTTTAGTTATATTCTTACTTTTTACTCATTTGACCTACAACTAAACCAGGATCTTAACTGAACAAAGTGGTCTTTAGTTTGTGACGTTGGGCCTGATCAGGAGGTGTTTTCCTGTGTGAAAATGTATCTTTGTGGTCAAAGTGTTTCTCTGCTGCGGCCCGGCTTCCTGTTTTCTGATGAAAACATCAGTTAAAGTTGGTCTGGTACATGTTTCACCGCAGGATGGATTCTTACACGATAACTTGTCAAATTGTTTGAATAATGTGAACAAATATATAAATGTAAATTTCTAATATTTCTGTAAAAGGTTTGTTTATTTATTTAAAAAATTCTATGATTTTCAGTGATGTAAGACATTTTAAGCTACTTTATGGATATTAATACTACAAATGTTGAAACAGTAGTTGCACTAAAGCTTGATTTATGTTTCTGCTTTGAATCTAAGCATATAAATTAGATGCAGACCGAAACTGTGACTGGTCTGCTTAGCCGTTGATCGGTAGCATCACATTCCCCCCTACTCGTTTTCGGTTTCTCCTTCTCCGCGAACACACACACACACACACACACACACACACACACACACACACACACGCGCGCTACGGCAACGCAGACAAACCACCGCAAGTACAAGTCCTCATAGTGCCGTAGGCTCTGCTTACAGCCTACGTACAACCATAAATCAGCTTTAACAGTGTTACTAGATACTACAAAATACTAGTACTAATAGTATTCTAATAATATGGTTTTGGTTTTTATGCTGCCTTTTTGATTTGCTTTTAATGTTTTCTGTTGTTATGTATGTATGTAACTACTGCAAGAAGCAATAAGTAATAACAAATCATCTACCTGCCACATTTCATGTAATTGATGAAATGAAATGACGTAACTGATGCACAACACAAGTGTATTCGTATGATATCGGAGGAACTATGCCGTTCTTTTAAACGCTGTGAAACGGTGACTGGTAACTGTTATGTAGCTGTTGTGATGGTTAAGTTTACCAAAAGACTAATCAGGATTAGTTTGTGGTTTGGGTTAAAATAAGTACTTCCAGGACAGGAAAGTCCTGTGTTTTGGGACCAATACACAACGCCAATTTCCCGCCAAAATGTAATATATAACTTTTGTTTATGCTAATAATTAATCTTTTTTATGACATACTATTTTTTGTTTATGCTAATAATTAATCTTTTTTATGACAGAGAGCGATCGAGCTGACGTGAGAGGAACTCCAGACGTCAGTTATGGACAAATAGTGATCGGACCAAACAGGGCGAGAGGTACAGCTGCTCTTCTGATTCATCTTTGTGACTTATGTGTTCACTACAGTGTCTTTTTGTTCCAATATATGATGATGCTTGTATTCCAACCGCAGAACAACTTGTCAAACATTTAGAGTTTGAACACAAACACTAAAGAGAACAAGAAGATCTGATTCAATAAATCTGTCAAATATGTTTGAAATTGTTTGTTTGTGTTCAGAGTTTCCAGCAGAACCAGAAGTCGTCTACTCCTTGCTGCAGCCCACCATCCCTCCTTCACACCAGTCCAACCAGTTCCCCCCCTTAAACCAATCACAGTCCTCCTGGGCGGCGCTGATCTCCAGACGCAGCGACGGTGGCTCACATAACTTCTCCACCTTGTCAACAATACCTCCATAAAGTTTCAGAACGCTAGTCCTAATCTAAATGGAGCTAGGGAGTTTTCAGTATTTGGTATTATTATACAGTCACTGGTGTGCCAAAACCTCTCCATAACCTCTCCAAGTGACCACATTTTCTAAATGCAACTTACTCCCTTCTATGCTATTAGAAAAAAAAAACATACTAAAGACTTAAAATTACTTACAAAAACGTTTTTACAGTCATTCAAACACTGTTGAACAAGTGTTATTTATTTGAGGTATTTCAAAATAAAAAACTTTTTTTTAAAAGAAGCCATTATTTGTTTGTTTAAAGTATGCAACAATAACGTGTGTGATTTATTAAATATTAATCATTATGTTGGGGAGAGAAATGCTGTTTGTTCTCTCTGTGAGCTAATCACTGACTGAGGCTGAGGCTTTGAGAAGAAAGAAAGCATGATGTAATGCAGTCAGACAGCCAGCAGGAGGCAGCAGCTTTCACCCTGTTCTCCAGAGGAGCATTTCACTGGGAAGGCTTTCATTTACGGGAAGTCAGCAGGGTAATCAGCTCCACCTCTGGAGGGAAAAAAAGACCCAGTGGACAGACAGAAACAGAACTGCATTCATCAGATACCGTCAGACACGCCTAGAGAGCCTGGGTCTGTCTGAGGTTTTTTCCTAAAAGGGAGTTTTCCCTCGCCACTGTTGCATTAATGCTTGCTCTTGGGGGAATTACTGGAATTTTTGGGGCTTTAAAAATTATAGAGTGTGGTCTAGACCTAATCTGGTCTAGACCACACTCTATAATGGTCCACAGATAGATTCCTCTTCCTTGGTTAGGTTTCCCAGGATGGTGAAGGAATGTCCCGCCCCACTCAGCCTCTGATTGGGTAAGGCGGGACATGTCTTTACCATCCTAGGAAAATGTGTTTACTGGAAGACAGAATCAGACATGTAGCTGAACACATAGAGATCTACATACACATTTAACTATTAGGAACCAAATATAGCTGCATATAATAAATATATAATATAACAATGACCAACAAACAAGTCAAAGTGTTTATGTAACTTAACAAGAGAACAAATTGTGTGACGATGCAGAGAGGACAGAGTTAATAAAGTAGACTGAGCAAGAACACTCTGAGTCCAGCAGAGGACCACGTGGACTGTAGAGAGGTTCAGATCTGTTCTACAGGGTGGAGGGGACAAATGGAGGCCGTACTGCTGCACTGTAGACCTGACCTGAAGCCATCATCAGTTGGTCCAGAGGAGGGTCAGACTAAGAGAGATTCACTTCATATGAACTTTAGAGAACTAGAATATTTACTCGAATACAAGTACAGTTGCTTTTAAGAAAAACAAACTTACTTAACTAAAAAGTGCTTTTACTATAAATTAATTGTAGTAAAAAACAAAGTTAGCCTACTTATTTGATACCTGAAAACTGTGTTTAGATAAAAGATAAGTCGGTTAAAATGTTCTTTGAGAGCCAACACATAGATGTTCAGACAACATAAATTTAGCAGTATTTACACAGAAATACTTTGCTCCATTAAATGAGCAAATGTAATCCATTACTTCAGCCCAGCTGTACTCAGCGCTGGTATATTACAGCAAGCTTTTAACAGGAAATGATGTTTCTTTAGTTGTAAATATCAGCAGAGGTCAGTCAGAGCTCTGTGTGTGTTTGTCTGATCAGTAAAGATGGCTGCTGCTTCCTCTGCTGCTCTAACTGAACTCTTACTGCCTCATCTACTTTATAGTCAGTTCTTCTTCAAACTGCAGAATGACTTTGAGTGAAAGCCCCTGAACTTAAACACTATCTTGTTTTCAGTTCAGTGTTGTGTAACTTGGCTCGCAGCCAGAAAACGCCCTGAAGCAACACTAAACTAGGAACATCACGTTTCTTTCTTAAAGCAACCAGGGTCTGATCTAAGTTATCATTAGGGTTGGGTACCGAAACCTGGTTCCACGATGGAACCGGTTCCTACGCAAACGGTAGTATTCGGACCGGATAAGAACGCAAATTTCGGTTCCTCATTTCGGTTCCGACTGAAATATTTCCCCTCTGTCGCTCCGGACAGCGGCAGACTCTTTTTTTCTTTCTCCATTTTCTGCCGAGTGGTGCACGTGCCCGCTCGCGGTGTGAAGCGCGTGTCCGCGCTATTCCCCCGACATGCACTCTACAATACCTGCTGATAGACGGCTTTTTGTACAATAAAAAAATAATGTAAAATATCACCCTTTCTCTTTAATCTACCGTTAGCTAGCTACCGTAAATGTAGGCTACTTTTAAAATGCCATATTTTCCCTCTGGGCTCACCAAAAACGGACGTAAAAGCATATTAACCATTCACTGCATGTTATCGCTAGTAAACATATTACACTTGCTCTGCTAGTCTATCGTTCAGGACAAGACCCTGTAGCCTGGTGGTGGGGGAGGCAGGACAGCCTCCCCAAATTGTCTCCTACCTGTGTGTGTACAGACCTCTTGGACACCATCTGAGAGAGTTTTCTCCTGTGCAGGACATGCCATAAGTCAGGAGAGGTGTCCTATCTGGCCAGAGAAGGCAAATATGGTCATTTTTCTGCAAAAGAAGTGCTAAAGTTTGAAGCTGGTTGGCATACAAACTCAACATTTATCTAGTTGATACTTGTTAATAGTGTAACTGTTGTTTGTTAAATTATTGTAGTTATGTGTTTAGTGACTTAGGTTTATTTATTTTATATTTAATTACTTTAAAACATTAATATATTGTTCAATTTAAATAATTTTCAATTAAGTACCAGTTCGGCATCGGAATTGTAAAAATCCAAACGGTACCCAACCCTAGTTATCATGTTCCAAGGAGAGGACATACAGGTCAGAGAGAGGAGGAGGAGTTTATCATGCTGCTGCTGCTCAGAGACTTGTGGTGCATGCACAAGTCAATAGAGAAATCTGCCACAATAAACTCTGTACCCTGAGTCAGCCTTAGTGCTGCGACAGACAGACACCCTGAAACAGGAAACTAAATTAAGAACAACATCCCGTCAGTATTTGAATCTCCTGATCAGATCCGAGTTTTAGTGTTGAAATTCTTTACCTTATTATTATTTTATAATACCTTATTTGACTGCTGATGCTTAAAGGGTAAACAATCAAACGACGTCCTACCCCAAAACACGTTGGTCAGGTTTTTATTATGGATTTGATTGGATGTTGGGAGATTCATTTGTTGAAGTCTTATCTCTGACAGATATCAACTTTGAAATAAAAACACAAGAGGACTAGTTCTCCTGAGTCTAAAGCTCCACACACTCTGGGTCTTCCCTCAGCTTTCCTTAGTGAGGGCCTGCTGCTGCAGCCTGATGCCATTAAAGAGAAATAAAGACCAGACTCAGGGACTGGGCTCACATTTAGATACAGGAAATTAAGATAAATACAACATGACATGTCGATGTTAAAGCAACAAGACTGTTGATGTTTGAATCTCCTGATCAGATCAGAGTGCAGGCTGAAGAAGTTTTGAAGAAATTTGTCTCAACGTTTTGAAATTAAAACTGTTTTATCATGGAGTAACAGGGAAAGATAAGCAGTGTTAATCAGTGAGGGAGGGGGTAGTTTATGGTCAATCAATATGTTCCTATGCATGACAATAAAGGCACCTGGGATTGGCCAGGTGCTCCCAGTTGCAGTGATTAACTCCACTCATGGCCCTGCAAGACATCACAGAACCACACCCACCCACCCCATTGACATGTTTCCCCTGCCGAAACCTGACTCCTATACAGAGGGCCATCATGCAAGACCAGATGTTGGTGTTGTATTAATGCTGACAGCCACTGGGTGTCGCTTGATATCCACACTCACAGTAAGAGTCACCTGGCTAATAATGTTTCAAGCAAGGCCTCCTTTCCTTCTCTTTTTGATCATTTTAGATTTGTAAGCCACTGAGCTGTCTGGGCGTGTTCAGCTTTAGCTTTTCTATTACCACTGCTGTAGGTTTACTCTCACCAGCAGTATCTCTGCTACCATGGCTGGATTAAGATCTGTTTTCACATCATTGTGGATATTTTCTCTGGCTGGAGAAGGTGAGCTGTTTGTTGCTGTTTGAATATTTGTAATACTTGTTAAGATTAGATTATGTGACATTCTTGTAAAAGAAAACATAACTTGATGAAACTACACATGGCCAATCCTTCCAGAAGTTTTTGTGAGTTCAAAACCTGATCCGCTCCTTTACCCACGCCTGTAATTTTAAATGGAGAATTTTGAATAGCAATGCAATGAGCTGCATTGGGCTGGTGTGATTCATTAGTAGTTCATCAGTGATCAGAAGGGACTGTAGCCTGGAAGTGAAGCATTTTTATATCTTCTCTTTTATTTCTTTTCTTGTACAAAATAAAAACATATTTTCACATTTTTAGTGTTGGGAGTAACATGTTACAAAAGTAACGCAATTCCAGTAATGTATTCCTTTTTGCAGTAACGCAATAATATAGCACATTTCTAATTCAATTTCGGTAATATCATACACGTTACAATCTCAGTAACGCGAGTTACAACGCATTTTAACGCAACATTTAGTGGTGTTTTTTTTTTTAAGAATTCACCAACACCTGGAAACATTTCTTCACAGGAAAAAAAAATCAAACTGAGTATTATTTTCGGTCAGTGTAACGCTTATCAGTTCAATTTTCTAAGCACAAATGGAAATTTGGAAAAACAGAAAAATGAATTAAAAATTAAAAAATTGGATCTTTAACCTGTTTTTTCAATTTTCTGTTTTTATTCAGAGGATCAGAAATTTAGAAAATTACAAAATTGCCTCTGGGCTCCAATTATTCAATACTGCCATGGTATTCTCTTCCTCTACTTTGTGGAATATGCAGGTCATTAACTTCATATGGACCAAAAAAAGTGCGAGAGAAAACTCCCATTGGACAGATAGTCTAGCTAGCTGTCTGGATTTACCCTGCAGAGATCTGAGGACCAGTTAACCACAGTCCTCACGAATCCACCGCAGGTTGGAACGCCAACACGAAGAGGGAGGGGACGGAAAATAAACGCTTCCAGCGGAATTTGCTGGAAGTGGAAAGTCAAGGAAATAGACATGATGTTCCACTTCCGGGATTGCTCCGTTGCCGCTGGAAATTCCACACAATTGACTTTCTGCATTTCTTCTGTTTTTGTTCAGAACAACACAAGATAACTGCAAGGCCTGGAGAGGATGTAACCCTTCAGTGTCAGGCTTCCATAAATGCTGAGATCATACTGGTGAAGTGGAGCAGACCTGACCTGAAGTCGAACCAATATGTCTTCTTCCTCCGAGAAAACCGCCCATATGAGAACTACCAGCTGCCCTCATATCGTGGTCGAGTGACCCTGAGAGATCCGGAGATGAAGGACGGAGACTTTTCTGTTGTTCTGAAGAACGTCGGCGTCAGCGACACCGGAACATACGAGTGTGAAGTTATAACTGGTGAGGGAGAAGAACTTGAACTCTACAGCACCATCAAGCTGACTGTCTCGGTCTCAGGTGAGTTTGTAGAGTTGAGTCTCGGTGTTTGTGCATCATTTGTGTTTTCCAAAGATTATTTTGTAGAGAAGAGCTGCTGTGAGTCAGCAGATAATGTCTGCCGTTAGTTGTGTTCTTCAGTCTTCTCCTGTCAGCTGATTCCTCTCAACTCTTTCTGCTCTGCAGGTCACACAGAGGGACACACCGGGGGAGGAAGAGACACCGATGTAAATCTTTGGCAGGTCCTTGGTGTGGTTGTTGCTATGCTTGTTGGTGTTTTAAGTTTTTATGTTTTGATTTTTTATTTAGTATTTCAGGACAATGCACATAGATGAACATGTACAGCAGTACATGTAAAATGCCAGATTGTAGCCTGGGGGCTAATTTCCATCTGTAGTCCATTAGGCAGGTTGAAGTTACAATTAAAAATGACAAAATACAATAAAACAGGGAGAAACAGAAAACAAGAAAAATAGGACAATTCAATTCATGACTATGGGTGTCAAGGCAACTGGGCGATAATCATTCAGGGAGGTAATTACTGTTTGTTCTGGAAGAGGAATGAGTTTTGTGACCTTGAGACGTGTTGGAACAGTAGCCTGCTCCTGAGAGATGTTGAGCAGTGTGGTGAGCCCCCCAGCCAGCTCCCATGCGCAATGTTTCAAAACACGCCCAGGTACTCCGTCCGGACCAGTGGCTTTAGTGGGGTTAATGTGGGAGAGGGCTCGCCTGACCTCATGGGGGGGCTCAGCACTAGTGACTCTGGTGAGGCCACTAGCTGTAACCATTTAACTCTGGGTTGGTCATTTAGTCTGTCAAAACAGGCAAAGAAGAAATTTAGGTCATCAGGAAGGGAGGGGAGTGACTGTAGCTGACAGGCAGGAGTTGTTTCCTTTTTATAATCCACTATGGATCTGATGCCTTGCCAACAGGCTCGTAGGCAGTAACGGTGTTGGGTATAAACCCCCAACACTTGTAACACAACCTGCACACAAGAAAGACACAGAGAATTGAGTAGTTTTACTTGCAAGGAGAGTGCTCGGAGACTGTTCAGTTACAATCCTCCCAACTCACTCTGAAAAAGTCTCCGCTCCTCTTGCTTTTTATTTCATTAGGAACGCCCTAGGTACATAAGGTTTCAACTGCTAAAGGGGAAGGGTGCACACATAAATCCAGTTGAAACCAGTTTGAACATTTCCACATTTTTGGGTATGACTGCTTGCTACTATACGCTATCTCTTGTTCTTGCTTGCTATCTAAGCTTGACAGCAGAGTTGTCTTTCTCAGCCTTATGTAGCCAATTCCTCTTCGCCGGGCATAACTGCAACTGTCTGCATCCTCTCACCTTGAGCCACAGTTCCTGTAACAAACTCACACAAACACATATTATAAAGGCAACAACAGAATAGTATCTTCATTTGGTATGTACTGTTATAACAGTAATAGAATATAGTAAACGAGTGGAATAACTTATGTACAATTTCTCCAACAAACGGGCACTGGCCCGTCCAGCCAAGTTTGATCAAAATACGTTTTGTGATGAAAAACATTCAAATGTATGTACAAAAAGAAATAATGACAGAACTAGCTTGTTGTGTGTGTTTAATGTGCATTTTCTTCTGATTAAAACAAAACTGTTTAAACCATACAATCAAAGAATTAGATCAAATGCCTTCGGAACGTAGTTGGTTGCTATGGGAACAACAGACAGACTCTCCGGGCTGCCTTCAGCAGCTAACGTTAGCTAGCTGGTTTTTTAGACAGTGTACCATGGATGTGTTAAAAGTTACCGCGACAACAATGGCTTCTCTTTAAAGTGGTATGGACAGTTTTCTTGGATGGAATCCAGAAATAAGGAGGAGCTTTTCTGCGGCATGTGTAGAGCGGAGCTGACAGCCAATCAGAGAGAGAGGAGGCCCTCACAGAGGTAACATTAAGTCAAACGCGTTTCATGCTTCTTGCGTTATTATTTAAGTAACCTAGTAACCTTCCTATTTAGTAATTAATGGTGAACACTGATGATGCCTTCTGGCTGAAACAAGTTTGTGTTTTGCCCACATTAAATACGATTTTTTTAGTTTTCTTTGATCCTGTCGCTGCCGTGGACTCCATACACTGTCTAAGATTTGCCACCTTGCTGCCCATTTTTCATTATATCTTTCATAATTCAAACAATGCTTGGCTGGAAGTTTTCATTCTTTGATTTTCTTTTTCTGCTGGTAGCGCATTTGCTGCTCATGATCTGACCGTAGTCCTGAAGCAACAATGATCTTGTTCCATGATAATATGCAAAAACAGAAACTTCACTATCAGGATATTCTGATCAAACTGTTCTTGTGAAACGTCTGCAGAGATCTGGCTTCTGTGTTTGTAAACCCAGTCTTTTGATTCAAGCATGCAAATCTGATTACATAATCACATTTTTATTATGTCTCCAGTTTATTCTAAAGGTGACCCGTTTCTGTGTGACATATCACTTTTTCTATCTTGTGATCTGTGCTGATCTTAATAAAAAATATATGTTTTAATCATTTTCATTAACCATTTTGTCCTGTTCCTAACCAACCCCACTTTCTGTCCACCATATGTCACATTTAAGCATCTGGAGTTTCCAAATAATTCCAAATGATGAAGCAAATTAATATCAGCTTGAAGTCGTGCAGATTAAGAGATTTAATAATCAACAGTGTTAAGGGAAATTTTAACGACGTGTTCTTTGGATTGATGAGGATCATATTGTATCCGTGAAACCCAGATGATACACAATGCTACAGCTGATGCCACAGTGGAAGTGAAAAAATACCTCAACTATGAGTTTTTGCCCAGAACTCATGATCCCCTGACTTACTGGGAAGAGAGAGCAGTAATCTTTCCTCATTTGTATGTCCTTGCTAAAAAAATATCTTTGCATGCCAGCAACAAGTGTCCATTGTGAGAGGATTTTTTCAAAGGCTGGAGAAATGATGTGTAAAAAAGGAAGTAGGCTAAGTCCTTCCACAGCAGAGAAATTAATATTTTGGAATAAAAATCTATAAAAAAGTGAGACATTGTGGCTTGATTTTTTATTAATATTCATTTTTCATGACCAAAATAACATTATGCACAGTGAGGAGCCTACAAGCCTTAACAGCTTCACATATTACAAAAATAAAATAATATTTTTTTTTTTTTAATGGCTCATTGTCAAGGTTGTTTCAGATCAACACCTGCAGGTGACCACTAGGTGTCATCGTTGAGACGGGTGTCGGATTGTTTCGAAGCCTCGACACAATATGGCACATTTGCTTCAACTGTTTCATTGTTTGACGAAGCCTGGATCTGCCCACCACTAGTGGTTCCTCAAATGAAATCCCTCCTTTTTGGTCGGCTGTCTCTCAAAAGAAAAGGTGTTGTTTCCCAATCCATGTGTCTTGAGGCCACACCCGGCCACAGGATAATACCAAATCAGTATCAATTATTTTCAAACTACACTCTATCTCTTTGTCCTAATCAAGTCTGGCCCTACAGGGGAGGGCTCTCAGAGCTGTTTGAACAATAGGTCTCCTTGTGTGGGGACAAGGAGCTTCTACCTTTCTGCTAAAGGTAAAACTTAAAACTTGCAAACAAAACATTTGTCTTTGTTTGCGATTCTGACTTGACCTGTTTGAGTCGTGATTCACTCGGATCTCAAGGTAAATGCCTTCACATGGAAACCTACTTGGAAATAAAGCCGGTTGATTCTTGGTATGTAGTTTCATAGTGTGTAGCTACACAGTGTAGTTTAGTCCATTTCTGACCACATTTCAGTGGTTAAACAGAGGCAAGGTGTTGCTGTGTTCACTCCCCCCCCCCACACCTTGGCTAGTTGGGAGGAAGCTGCACCTACAAAGAGATGGCTCGTTGGTTTCAAGATTATAAGAAGCTGCCTAGGTCAAGATTTAAATTGATTTGCACATACATATGTTCTTCAGTTCTAATTCGTACTTATGCACACAAACCCTCATACTCAACGTTATGCAGGATGTGTATGTACGTCTGAATGCATGAGAGTATGCATGCATGTGCAACTGAAGTATTCAACTTTGGCCGAGGGGGCTTCTCGTCAACCACACTGCAGGTCACAGAGGAAGAAGGAGGGCTTACTTGATTTGACTATGAAGTGAACAAAGTGTAGATATCATTTGGCTAAATGTCAGGATGGAGGAAATATCTCTGCTTCGGCTGATTTGTAAGTTAACTCTTTGTGCATTTATGGTAATGGGTGGCAGTAGCTCAGTCCGTAGGGACTTGGGTTGGGATGCCAGTTCACCTCCTGGGCACTGCCTTGAGCAAGGCACTGTCCCCCCCAGGGACATAACTGGCAGCCCACTCACTCTGACATCTCTCCATTTGTGCATGAATAGGTCCTGAGCATGTCTGTGTGTAGTGTGTAGTGATTTCTAACAGAGTGTAAATTGATAAATAATAATAAATTGATAACAATGCTGAAAAAATACTAAAAGAAATCTAAATTCTAGGTTATACAGCAATATTTGGCTTAAAACAATGCTCGAATGTTAAAATTCTGAGAATTTTGAAAGGTTGAGTAAATGTTTCATAGTGTTATTTTCATTTTTTAAACTGTGTACTGAACCAAACTCCTACTAACCTGAATGTCTTATCTCTTCAGTTCTGATCTCACAGCTGAGCTGCCCAACAGACCAAGGTCAGTACACTTCTTCTCTAGATACAAAGTCCTGTTCAGAGTACTTTTAAAATGTGTAGAGCGTTATTGTGTGTATTCAAAGTACAGATTTGTTTATTTTTTGAAAAGTTTATGATCATGATTTATTATCAAAGCATGTGTACAACAATATGTCAGTGTGTGTGAAAAGTGTTTGTACGAACAATAAGTTTGGTATTTATCAAACCTGCACATGACCAACGATCTCACCTACATCTACATCCGCAGGCTTGTTCTCACCATTCACATGCAGAAACTCCTCCAGAATACCATATATAGTTAACCACATCCCTTTGAAACTCTGAGTGGCTTTAGTGTAGAGATACTTGTTGTGGGCGAAAGTAAAAGATGAAAAACATCACATGAAGTCAACCCTTAGATGCATGACCTACCAATACCTACACTCTTCCATGAGTGGGGTCAAAAATGACCCCAATTAGAATGAATGTGTTTTATGCGGTAAACTTAAGAAATTTCGTTCTTAAGTCAAAAAACTACTTACTACTTAACAATACAATATCACACACATAAACACACACACACCTCATGATTTGAGGTATATATGAGATATATATATATATAGATTGAGATATGAGAGTATATTTACATAGTGTGCATGTCTAAGGGCAACACGGTCACGTTATTGTTAATCTATTGATTCGTGTACACGGACATGATTAACTCGTTTATTTCGTGTTGCTGAGAATGTCATTTATTCGTGTGGTCAGCACATAATGGGAAGCATCTATACGGAGGTTAGGTTTTGGAAAAGAAGCACGGGGAAAGGACACACCACACGCCGGGACCCGATCCCAGGTCTCTGGGACACCGACGTGCCACAACAACGCTTGTCTTTATAGCTTGTAACTATGTTTACATTCCATAGACTAGACATTTAATTGATTAAAAATAACCATAAGTTGCAGCCATAATATTTCCAGTCTATGGTTGCACCCCAGCTACTGACAGGAAATGTAAACACACCAATATTTAGTTTCATCAAGGCTGAATGTCGTCGTGACACATTGTAATTGACTGACACAATGTTGAGCACTGAAATTAATATTGATCTGGAAATGTCAAAGTGCCAACAGACCTTTCTGACATGTTGGTGGTTACCAGTTAGAAATTATATAACTAACCACATCACTGCCTTTTGAAAAAACTACTTACTACTTAACAATACTTCCAACTTAAACTTCAAAGTATTTGTATAACTTAACTCATGGTAAGGGAATTAAGGTAAAGTAAAGTAAACATGAAGGGATTTTGGTAAGCACTGTTTCAAATAAGAATACACTTACTAATGCACTGCTAGTAGTGATCAGATCAGTGAGAGAGTATTAAAAACATTTAATAAAATAAACTCTCAGGGTGGTGAGACTGCTGGCATTAGATGTGTGGATCAACAGTAAATGTATACCTGACAGTCACCGTTGATAAAAATCAAAGGTTCCTAGGGTTAACCTTTGAAATTCAATAGAAAATGCTTGGGGTCATTTTTTGACCCCACGTATGGAAAAGTGTGGTGCTGATACAAAATATGCAATTGCTTAAAAAATATATACATTTAGGAGCTGGACAGCCCTGGGGACAAAGGTCACCTTCCTCCTCTGGGTCTTACAGCCTTGACAGCGGAGTCCGCGCCTTGAGGGGAGCCCCTCAAACATTGAAAACATGACGTGTGATGGATCACGAAGAATCCTACAGGCGGTCTTCAGGGTCTGCTGTTCGCATAAGGTGGACAGATCTCTCAAGGGGTGTCCAATAATTCTGGAACAGACTTTAACAGTTTGATGTAAGCGATTCCTGTTTTGAAGACTAATGGAATAAAACCAACAAGTGAATGAGAAGGTTGTCACACTTTTGATAAATGAGTAGTAGAATGTGATTAGGATGTCCTTGCTTACATCAAATCATCTTAGTTTCCTGAGCAGGTACTTCCGCTGATGGGATTTGTGTTGGACAAAAACTTCAGATTGTTGTCAAAAATAGTCCCAAGGTATTTATACTCCTCTACAACCTCTACTAGTTTTCCTTGGATGGTGGTAGTGACTGCCTCAGCCAACTGCCTCTGCTTTGGAGAGAAGGTCACTCTCATCTCCTTGGTTTTATCCACATTCCGCTCTAAACAGGACATTTCACACCACTTCACAAACTCCTGCAGAGCTGAACTGTGTTCGTGGAGGGAGCCTGCAAGCAGAAATAGGATGACTGTGTCATTAGCAAATTTCACCATGTGACAGTTTGGCTGAGTAGACCTGCAGTCGTCTGTGTAGAGGATGTAGAGGAGGGAAGAAAGGACACACCCTTGTGGCGAACCTGTTGACGTGGTCTGGACATCTGAAAAAGTGTTGTTAACCAGCAGTGTTGGGGAACGTTACTTTAAAAAAGTAATTAGTTATAGTTACTCACTACTTGTTCCAAAAAGAAACTGAGTTAGTAACTGAATTATTCTATAATAAAAGTAACTTGTTACCAGGGAGAGTAACTATTTGCGTTACTGTTAAAAAAAAGTTGCTATATGTCAAAGAATTTGGATTTTTGAAATGAGTAGAACAGAGAGCAAGAGGTTTATCCTGCACTTCAATTATTATCTTTGTAAGAAAAGTAAACAGTTAAACCATATAAACCTATATGACACATATACTTTTAACAACATACCTGCCTGTCATACGGTTGACTTCAGCCTGTGCCATAGGTTTTTGTTGTGAGGCAGAAAGATCTAGCTTTTGCTTCTTGGAGGACTTTGCTCCGAGTCCTTCTTTGCTAGTGGATGGCGAGCTTTCATCTGTGGTGGAGGTATCGGTGGTTTTGGCCACTAGATTTGCAGATGCATGTCGCGTTGTGAGATGCATCATTAAGTTAGAGTTGCTTACAACATCACATTACATGCACGTTCTTGCCTTTGACCACAATGGATTTGAAGTAGTGCTTATATCTCCACCTTGAAAACGCCAACTTTTCATCGGATTGCTCCTGACTCACCACCTCTGCTTCATCAAATCTCTGTTTAGCTGTTGTGTGTGTGTGTGTGTGGCGCGTGTGCTGGCATGTGTGTAAAAACACTGGCTCTGATTGGCTACCACGAAACATGACTTTGCCTTAGCCAATCATAATCTTACCTTGTTATTAACCCACCTCCTCACTAGCTGCGGGCCAAGGGTGCGTTCGGATTACACAGTTTATTCAATCAATGCCTAGCAACGCACCGCATTTAACGTCCAGTAACGTTAACGGCGTTGTAACGACAGGAAAAGTAATTAGTTAGATTACCCCGTTACTGAAAAAATAATGTTACCTAACTCTGTTCTTTTAAACGGCGTTATTCCAAACACTGTTAACCAGTACCCTCTGTGTCCTGTTGGTCAGAAAGTCTATAATCCACGAGGTAAGATGATGAGGGTAACAAGCTTCTCTGCCAGGATATGTGGCTGCATGGCGTTAAATGCCGACGAAAAGTCAGCAAACAGAAGTCTGGCTGTAGAGTTTGGGGTTTCCAGATGTTTGTGGATATTGTCTAGGATGAACATTTTAGCATCGTCGACCCCCCTCCCCACCCGATACGCAAACTGAAGTGAGTCCATCATTGGATCTGACACCTTACGACTCTTTCCATGGCCTTCATTACCAGGAAGGTTAGGGCCACAGGCCTGAAGTCGTTCAGGACTTTGATGGTACCCTTCTTGGGTATGGGAATCACCATAGAGTATTTCCACAGCTGGGGGAAAGTACTGCAGTTGATGGAGCACTGAAACAGGTGTTGGAATACACCCCCAATTGCTCAGCACAGTGCCTAACAGATGTTGTCTGGGCCTGGCACCTTGTTCACCTTGGTCCTCTTGAGGGTGCTGACCACTTCCCCAGAGTCAATAGTGATGTCACAGTCATCATGTTAGAATGAGGAAATTAACCTTTCGAGATCAGAGCTGTTATCTCTCTCGAATCTGGTGAAAAAGATGTTCAGGTCATTGGGTAGTGAGGTTGGGCTGCAGACTGTAACCTGGATGGGCTTGCGACTGCCAGGACTAAATACATACTTTTAAGGCCCTGCCATGCAGTACGGAGGTCACCGTGGGCAAATATTCTCTCCATCTTGTTTTTGTATCTCAGTTTTGCCGTTTTTATGGCACGCTTGACCTCACTAATGACTGTCTTTACTTTCCATCTCAGAGCCGGTGAAGAAGACTCTCTGTTTTTTGTTTAAAATCTCCTTTAGGTCCTTTGTAACCCAGGGTTTGTTGTTAGGGAATGTTGTGACCCTCTTAGTAGGTATAATATTGTCCACACAGAAAGAGATATAAGATGATACTGTATCCACTTGCTCATTTAAGTCACTGCTTGATGTCCCTCCTTATTTTCTCTGACCTCTTCACAACTGGTAGGTATGCTGGGGCTAGTAGAGTGCCAAGGTGGTCAGCCGAGCCAAGAAGGGGCAGGGGGGCGGCTTTATAGGCTTCTGTGGTCTCATTTATAAAACTGTGCACACAGGGTGAAAAGAGGAGCTGCAGCAATGTGCAGTACAACAAAAATATGGTGTTTTTTTAAAATTAAACCATGTAAACCTATTCTGATATAACCTCTAAATACAATTATGAACCTGAAAATGAACACAATACGGGTGCTTTAAGATACTGGAGCATCCTGGGAACAAACATGAAGGAAGGTTTCCCAGCTTAGATAATTTATTGCATGTGGGAAGAAATGAGCTGATTCCTTCAGTGTCCTAGAGAATCAATGTGAAGCATCAGAGGTCCAGTCACGCTTTGTCCAAATCAGTAATGGACACAGTAGCAGTAATAATACACTAGTATTTTAACCACTAACCCTCCCCCTCCAGCCTCTCTGACTGTGAGTCCCAGCAGCTCTCAGATGTTTGAAGGACAGTCTGTCTCTCTGAGCTGTGAGGAGGACGACAGCTCTGCTGGATGGACTCTGAGGAGGAACACAACCAGAGAAACCAGGACTCGGTGTGGACCTGACTGGGGAAGACCTGCTGGGTCTTTCTGTATCATCAGATACATGGTCCCAGTGGACAGTGGAGATTACTGGTGTGAGTCCAGAGAGGGAGCAACCAGTAACATCATCACCATCACTGTCACTGGTAAGATCAGACTGTGGAGTCAGTATTGATGAAGCTGTGTGTGAATGGATGACATGCTGTAGTTTGTCTCTGTGTTGAGGTGGACCAGTGATCCTGCAGAGTCCTGTCCTCCCTGTGATGGAGGGAGAAGACCTCACTCTGACCTGTAAAACAAAGAGGTCCTCCAACCTCACAGCTCATTTCTATAAAGATGGCTCCTCCATATGGAAAGGGCCTATAGGTCAATGGACCATGACCATCCACCATGTTTCCAGGTCTGATGAAGGCCTCTACAAGTGTCTCATCAGCAGTGTTGGAGAGTCTCCACCCAGCTGGGTCTCTGTCACAGGTGAGGAGGTTACCTTTGATTTCAGGAGTTCATTCATCCAGATATTCACCTGACAGCTGATTCTCTCTACAGGGAAACCAAAGATCACAAGACCTCCTACTACTACGAGCTCTCTGCCGCCCCCTGATACCTCAGCTCTGCCCCCGGCCTCAGACCACCTCCCCCTTGTGATCAGACTGGTCGTCCACCTGGTGGTGTTCTGTCCGTACTGCATCTCCACTTTCATCATGGTGTCTTTATATCGATGTAGGACCACAGGTAACACTCTGAATCATTCACTGACCTTATGATCAATCCATCAATCTCACAACATCACTCTGGTGTTAACTTAACAGCTGATCAATTATCTACATTTTCTTTCTAACCTGATCTGACTGTAGGAAATGACCTGCCTGTTTCTGTGGTGATGACCCCCCCACCCAGGCTGAGGAGGGATTGGATGATGACTATGATGTCATCACTGCTGTCACCACAGAGCATCACTTCTGAACTGATCTGAAAAGAAGCTCAAATGTGTCAAGTCCTCATAAATCAGAAACAGTGGAAGCCTCAGAATGTTTCCCTGTGGAAGTTTAAACGTGCAGCTGCTTGTAATGCTCCAGTCTGCAGCGTTTTGAAACCTGTTAGTTTACACCAGTGAGATGAGACGGTGTATCCTCTGTATTGAGATAACTCTGGGGCTCTCGTTGAGCCTTCATCTAAAATTCTGCCATTTCCAACAGCTGACGGTTTGAAACATAGTAAATAAAATGGATCATTTCATTTCTATAGTTTTCAGCTAATTTGTCCGTTCCCAAACCAGCCTCTGAAAACGTAACCAGCTGAGTCGCAGAGACACCATCAGCTTCTCTTCAGATCAAATAAAATAAAATGATGTTGCAAACTTTGCTCTGAACTGGACTTTAGTAGCAGATAGTTGTTCAGGTTCTGCTGTAAGTCGTGTTGTTGGTCATGTCTGATTAGATGTCAAGTTTTTAATCTCTTCAGATCAAATAAAATAAAATGATGAGCATCTTTTCTCTCTGTGCTTTGTTCCAAGTTGAACATAACCACACTTCTCTCATATCCAACAGCCTGTTTCCTTGTAGCTGTGTGACATATATATATATATATATATATATTTATGTGAAATACCATACATAAATGAAACAATTAGCATATAAGTAGTTTAGGATTCAAATGTAACAAAATATTTATTTTTCCCACAATATATACTAATAATAGTTTTAGGCACATTATTGTGTAGGTAAGTGATCACCTTCCATCCGGTTTCTGTTCATTATTATATTACATTACATACGGTAATTAATTTAACCAGCACACTCATTATCTTTGTGTGATGTCAACCTATAAAGAATAGGCTACACGTGAGACAGACTAGCATGTAGCAGAAGGCGGCTTTACTTTTCACCGTGTTTGATATCCAACAGGTATCCCAGCATTCTTAGCGATCAGGTACTACAGCAGAACTAAGTTGCTAAAATTCAATTGTTGAATACATCACGTCACCTCCTTTTAAAATGAAGGTAGTATTCTGATGCCGTAACACCTAAGACCTGAAATAAGGAGTTCCTTATTCTTAATATGACAATATGACCTACAACAACAAAAAACAAACAAGTATGAGAAATCTTTATAGAACTTCATATTAGTTAACTCTTTTTTTTAACAAAAGAAAACACATCTCAGTATGTTAAAGACACAGTTGGTAAGATTGAGAAGCTAGAGAGATTTTAAAGAAGCTTTTCCTCTGGGCTCCGTCTAACCCCCCTCCCCTCCCCCCCACACACACACACAAACCTAGACATGCGAGCACCGCTGCCTTCACTGCTTTACAGCGAGGCGCCACTCTGGTAAAGCAGCAAAAAGACTTGATTCCACTCATCAAAAACTACTTCATTTTACAAACAACTACACAATTTACATAGATTCCATTTTATTTATTCCCAGGAGGAATTAACGGAATCAATATATCAACAATCCACCCAACTAACTTTATGTGTGTGTGTGTGTGTGTGTGTGTGTGAGTGTGTGTGTGAGTGTGTGTGTGTCTGTGTGTATATTAAGATCTTGGTAAGCAATTTGACAACATTGTAGTAAATATTTTCGGTGCATCACAAAGTGTACTCATTAAGTTAAGATACTAGGTCGAGTCGGGCTGAGTTTGCACTGAAAGCTGTGACCCATCAGAAACTGTGACTGCAGGGGGCGCTGCTGCACGTCGTCTGCTCGTGCGTGGTAGACAATGGGGGGTGAAGAAGAGCATCTACGCAAACGGTGTAAACATAATACATTACATCAACGGGAGCAAGCTGCATGATTCTTCACTGTTTGTTATTGCTTCCTAAGGAGAAAGAGTAAACCACTGGTGACCATATTAACCACCTCAGGCATAGTATCATATGTTTATCTGAAAGTAGATAAAATATAATAAGGTACATTTTCTCTGAAATGTTTCTAAACATGTATTTCTTTGTGACTGCATGCAAGAGTTACATTTGTAATAAGCTACATGCGCAATCACGGAAAGCTTGTATCATTGATGCAACAACAGTTGTGTTGTCATTACTTAGACTTCCTCATGGGGGCGACAGAAACTACGCACAATGGGCCTAACCCTAACCCTATTTTAACAATCTAAGCGCACGGCATGAAGTGCCTGGCACAGATGCGTCCAAATCCACTTTTGCTAGTTTGACGGCAGAAAAAAGGGTCTGTGCACCAGGCGCCTGGTTCAAAAGTTTGGTGGCCCTGAAGTGCAAATCACAACAGCAAATAGAAAAACGCAACAGCAAATAGGAAAACACTTCAACAAATCATAAAACACGACAGCAAATAGGAAAACACAACAGCAAATAGGGAAACACTTCAACAAAAAAACAACGTCATTAACTTCTACCGGAAAAGGTAGGGCCTATCTAGCAGAGGATGGACTGTCTGTCTTTTAACAGGAAGGAGAGGTGAAAAACCATAGACAGTTAAGTGAAAAACACGGACTAGACGGACTAGCCGTTTCTCATTTCAAAACACTGGAAGAAATGGATGTGGAACTCTGATGTTCAATTTGTTTTGTTGAGATGAAGGTGAATCAGCGTCAGTCTGCTTGCAGGAGGAGAATATTCTGTCAGGAACCTTTCCCCCAACGTGCGAAGGTAGGTAACGTTACCGACACTGATAGGCTATAATGTAAGCAATAGTCGTTTTCTCTTATTTATCCCATGTCAACAAATTAAAAACTCATGGGAGTTCATGTTTGTAGTTGTCATAACACATACCAGTAAGGAGAATTGCATTAATTAATCTTAATTACATTAAACTTACAGTGAAGTTAACAAGGTGCAGCTGTACCTCCCATCCTGTAGCTACACTGTAAAATATTACAGACCCATTTAGTTATGTCCACTTATTTCTTATTTTTAACTGAACAATTGAGTTGATTGATATGAGTTTTTGAAAGTTAAACTTGCATTTATTCATTGGGTCGAGTATTTTAATTTTTTGTCAGATATATATGTGTTGATTGAACTTGGGTATGTAAGTTAAGTTATCAGTTGAAAAAAAGTTTGTTTTTCATTGCTTGAACACAGTTTTCAAAATTCTACACACTTATCCCATGACTGTAACCACAACGTGCACAACAATGTGGATCTACAGCACTTTGTTCAAATGCTAACACACTGCTGTCATCGCATCGAGATCTGACCACACACAAACAGATGCAGACAGATGCTTATAGTGAGCTCCTCAGCAGTAAGCTCCCCCTGCTGCTCATAAGGTGCCTCTGCACTCCTTTCGTTTCAGACCCTCCCACCAGCTTTTGGGCCACGCCTCCTCATTTACATTGACATGTGTCAAGTCCAAACGAAAAGGCAATGTTAAATGGAAATTCAAAAGCCAAATATTAAATGAAAATTAAAATCAAATGTTAAATTGAAATTCAAAAGCCAAATATTAAATGAAAATTAAAAGCCAATGATAAATTGAAATTCAAAAGCCAAATATTAAATTCAAAAGCCAAAACCAAATGGAAAATTTTAAAATAATAATAATATTTTTTCAATACTTTCAATTTGAATTATGAATAAATATTTCCTCCATAGTAGACGACTTCTGGTTCTGCTGAAAACTCTGAACACAAACAAACAATTTCAAACATATTTGACAGATTTATTTACTCAGATCTTCTCATTCTCTTTAGTGTTTGTGTTCAAACTCTAAATGTTTGACAAGTTGTTCTGTGGTTGGAATACAAGCATCATCAGGTATATATTAGAACAACAAAAAGACACTGTAGTGAACACATAAGTGACAAAGATGAATCAGAAGAGCAGCTGTACCTCTCGCCCTGTTTGGTCCGATCACTATGACTATGACTGACTTCTTTAGTTCCTCTCACGTCAGCTCGATCGCTCTCTGCAAAAGACAATTATGTTACTACGTGATAAGTGATTTAGCAGTCCTGTTAGTGTAATGCTACTGCAGTACGTAATACAAAAATAGTATTTCATAAAAAAGTTTTAAAAAAATTAATTATCAGGATACAGCAAGTCTTATTCAAACAAAAGTTATATTTGACATTTTGGCGGGAGATTGGCGTTGTGTATTGGTCCCAAAACAGGACTTTCCTGTCCCAGAAGTATTTATTTTAACCCAAACCACAAACTAATCCTGATTAGTCTTTTGGTAAACTTAACCATCACAACAGTCACATAATGGTGACCAGTCGCCGTTTCACAGCGATTAAAGGAACGCCATATTTCCTCCGATATCATACGTATACACGCGCGTTGTGCATCAGTTACGCAATTTCCGTAAGATACATAAATCACATGAAATATGGCAGGTAGATGATTTATTATTACTTATTGCTTCCTGCAGTAGCAACCTAATGTCACTTCCAAGCCTAGCCTATCATTAATGTTCACTATCTTTCAACTCAGTTCTTTTGAGGTAAATAGTAAAACAAAGTGATAAATAAATAAATAAATCAAAATCTATATGCAGATGATGTTTTATATAGCGTTGCTGATTCTGTCCAGTTGGCTATATGGAAACTATCACTCTCCTTTAAGGCCATAAAGGGTTGGGGGGATATCTTTAAAACTGTGCACATGTTCAGACAGTCTCTTCTGGAAAACATTCATAACGTTAACTTCAGTCGTTCGTGAAAAGTGACTATACAAACGTGAGCTGAGAGAGAAGTTCAAACCCTGCTGACTTTCTATTCTCCACACAGCCTAACAACTACAGGGTGACACAGGAATCAAATGTCGCTCCCATCCCACCCCGAGCCCACGAAAATACTCCCATCATATCCCGGGATGCTTACGACGGAAGATGACTAAGTATTTGAAACCCCTACAATACAAAGTTCTGTTTAAAAAATTTGAAAATAGTTTGCGCCCAGCCATTGAATTGTTTTTGTTGTAGCCTATAGGCTATATTATGTCACCTATGCACCCGGATATCAGAAAATCAGTTTTGAAATTGGTGTAAGATGAAAGGTGAACGTTGTTTTCAACACTCGTCTTAAGAGTGCACTGCTCTCCCCAAGTTGTTTCAAACCAATTCAGAACAAGCTCTGTGTGCTTATACGTGATTGCTAGATACATGAGGTTGGAATACGGTGTGTGAATATTGGCGAACATGGTAAGGTTTAATGTCTGAAAAGAAGGGGTTTCAAATCCTTTTGTTGGTTAAGTATTTTTCTCCACTTGTCCTCCGTCGTAAACATAACGTTGAAGGCTATTGGAAACGTAGATGTAGGCATTTGAGCCATGTCAATAGAAATATTGCTTCTTTTCATAAATCCAAGGAACTTGTTATTGTAGCCTAGCTGTTTGAGAGCCTTGAGATCACGTTTCCAGCCCAGGGTAACCAGTTGTTTTAGACCCATTGTTTCAGAATCCGTGTGCTGCCTGCTATAATTTACGACAAATCCTTGTACACGGAGCGCAGAGGTGTAGCAGAACGTTGGAGTGCATGATATAGTTATGTTTTTAAGCCTAAATCAAGGTAACCTGTTGTTTCGGCAGAGCTGTCAAGTAACGAAGTACAAATACTTCGTTACCTTACTTAGGTAGAAATTTTGGGTATCTATACTTTACTGGAGTAATTATTTTACAGCATACTTTTTACTTCTACTCCTTACATTTTCACGGAATTATCTGTACTTTCTACTCCTTACATTTTAAAAATAGCCTCGTTTCTCAGTTCGGCTTGTTTTCATTCCGGCTTGTCATCGTTAAAAAAAAACACACACAAAAACCCCTATCCAGATCGCTCCATCCAGATAGAGTGAATTTGATTGTGGTTGGATGAGAAGTATAAACATAGTCATTCCAACACCCTATTGGTTTGTACACGATCCATCAAACCTGCACAGACCCGGTGCCTTAACGACCGTTATCTACCGGACCGAATAGCAACGCAGATTTCGGTGCCTTATTTAGGTGCCAGTAACAGCATCACCATCACTGTCCCTGGTAAGATCAGACTGTGGAGTCAGTATTGATGAAGCTGTGTGTGAATGGATGACATGCTGTAGTTTGTCTCTGTGTTGAGGTGGACCAGTGATCCTGCAGAGACCTGTCCTCCCTGTGATGGAGGGAGAAGACCTCACTCTGACCTGTAAAACAAAGAGGTCCTCCAACCTCCCAGCTGGTTTCTATAAAGATGGCTCCTTCATCAGGACTGAGCCTGCAGGTCACATGACCATCCACCATGTTTCCAGGTCTGATGAAGGCCTCTACAAGTGTCTCATCAGCAGTGTTGGAGAGTCTCCACCCAGCTGGGTCTCTGTCACAGGTGAGGAGGTTAAAGGTCAGTATTGTGTCAGATATTGGCATCAAGACAAAAAAATGGCTGAACAGTAGATACATGACCACAAGAACAAAGGCATGCCATACTGCTACAAAAAGACCCAAAATGACTATGAAGAGATGCAACAAAGAGAAAAAGTGATGGAACAGGAACAGATACAAAAAATGACTACAAAAAGAGAAAACACAACTACAAAGACGTGCAAAATAGAAAAAATAAAAGCAGACAACAGACTTAACCCTAACCCAGCCAAAAAAAGACAAAAGGACCACAAAGAGAAACCAAATGACTATTTAGAGATGCAAAACAAAGACCCAAAAAAATAGAGTATAAGAGACCCAAAATGATGATTGCAAAACAACAGATTTAAAAAAATAAAGATGCAACAAACTGATGCAAAAGACCAAAGATACACAAAACAACTACTGAGACAGAAAAAACTATTACAAAAAGCAAAATGGCTACAAAAAGATGCAAAAAACTGCTACAAACAGACACAAAAAAGAGATACAAAATTGCTAAAATTCTTAAAATCATCACAAAGAGACACCAAATGACTAGTCATGTTTCCATTCCAAAATTATGGCATGATGAAAAAATGACAAAAACTACATAGAGCAATGAGACTCAAAATGACTACTAGTCTAAAAAACCCACTAAAAGACAAAAAACAACTACAAACAGATGCAAAAATAGCAAAAATAAAGAGACAAAGTGAAGTAACAGTCAACAGATACACAAACACTATACAAAGAGAGAAAAACAAAAACCTGCAAATTAGCCACAAAGACACACAAAACAGCTACCAAGAGATGCAAAAAAGAGATAGAAAACGGCTACATAGAGTCTTAAAATGACCTCAAAGAGACCTAAAACTAATACTAGGAGACTCAAAACACACAGACGCAAAACAAAGACATGCCCAACGGCTACAAAAAGACCCAGAACGACTACAAAAAGAGATACAAAATGACTTCATAGAGTCTTTAAATGACAATAAAGAGACACAAAGCAATGACAAATACATGCAAAATGACCTAAAAAAGTGCTTTTAAAGTATTTTTTCTATTTATTTGATCTTTTCTTCAGGTAAACCCACCACCCCTCCGCCTCCTCCATCCCCCTCCAGCCCTGGCTCCTCCTCCTCGTCTCCTCTGTCCTCGTCTCCTGCTCTCCTAGCGTCCTTGCTGTCTGTCCCAGTCCTCTGTGGTCTGGTGCTGCTGGTTGTTCTGGTCCTACTGGTGAGACGATGTGTCCACAGGAAACACTCAACAACAACAACAACAGGTGAACCTTTTCGAAATCTGTTTAGTATTATTTGCTTATTTAAGTTTCAGTTACATGCAACTAACAGCCATGCTGTACAGTGATGTTCTAATATTTCAAAATAAGAGCGTGTGTTTATTTGTTCTACCTTTGTGAGGGTCAAAACCTTGATTAAGATTTTATTATTTGAAATGTTGTGTTTGGGTTAAGATTTGATTTAAGTTATATTCTGACTTTTTAATAATTTTTCCTAGAACTAAAAAAACATGTCAATTGTACAAAGTGTTCTTTAGTTTGTGACGTTGGGCCTGATCAGGAGGTGTTTTCCTGTGTGAAAATGTATCTTTGTGGTCAAAGTGTTTCTCTGCTGCGGCCCAGCTTCCTGTTTTCTGATGAAAACAATCAGTTAAAGTTGGTCTGGTTTCACCGCAGGACGGATTCTAACACGATAACTTGTCATATTGTTTGAATAATGTGAACAAATATAAATGTAAATTTGTAATATTTTTGTAAAAGGTTTGTTTATTTATTTAAAAAATTCTATGATTTTCAGTGATGTAAGACATTTTAAGCTGCTCTATGGATATTAATACTACAAATGTTGAACCAGTAGTTGCACTAAAGCTTGATTTATGTTTCTGCTTTGAATCTAAGCATGTAACTTAGATGCAGACCGAAACTGTGACTGGTCTGCTTGGCCGTTGATCGGTAGCATCACATTCCCCCCTACTCGTTTTCGGTTTCTCCTTCTTCGTAAACACACACACACATACAATATTAAATGAAGTTAACACAATACAGTAATGTGAGCTATTTAAATTAGCCGATACATGGTTAAACCTCATTCAACCGTGTGTACTTCGTCCACAGCATCCAGCAAGCGCTCCACAGTGGGAGCGCTTGCTGGATGTCCCAGGGTGAAAACTACACAGAAAAAGGCGGGGATAGTTTCTTTGTGTAGGCGGCAACCTGAAGCTGCTTTTCCCGGGTTTCTCCCATGTTTTAGCCCTATCTCCCGGACCCCTCCCGGTTTGTTATTTCTCCGGGGAAACTCCTGTATCTTGCATGGCCCAAACTCCTTTATAAATAATCAGACCAATATGTGTGTCTAATGTTGACCAGTTGCCAGATCTTGTATGAAACACATCCTATTCACACAATCCACACATACAATTTTCAACCTGTTTGTCACCTCAAACTGGCAACCTATAACCCTCAACCTGGCAACCTATAACCCTCAACCTGGCAACCTGTAACCCAGTTGATCTCTGCGTCAGCTTCATGGATATTTCAGACCCGAAAGCGAGCAGATAAAAATGACAGGTGAAGGTGGTATTCCCGCAAAGAAATCGAAATATAGCTGTAGATTTCAACAGTGTTTGGCGCAACAATTGACAAGCATCTTACAGAGTCATATTGACAACCTCCACACTTTTTGTAAGTTGTGTCGCATTGATTTTAATGTAGAGTACAGCGGGGAAAATGACATCAACCAGCAAAGTAAAAAATAAAGTTGAATTTGCTTTCCTCTTTCATACATTGGAGAAATTCGGGTTCGGTCCATCCTTTAGGCAGTGGTTACAGCTAGTATATACAGAGCCGATGGCTACAGTTGTTACTAATGGTGTGATGTCACCTCCATTCAAACTTAGTCGAGGCACCAGACAGGGCTCGCCCCTGTCGCCGCTGATATTTGCCTTATTTCTGGAACCATTGGCAATTGCATTGCAGGAAAGTAAAGACATTAAAGGAGTTCAAATGGGCCATGAAGTACTTACGCTTTTTTTGTACGCTGATGACATTCTTTTGATTACAAGTAACCCAAACACAGCAGTATCCACGATCTCTTCCATTATTGACGCATTTTCAGAAATCTCTGGCTAAACAATTAACTGGGCTAAGTCAGAGGCCATGCCTAGCTCTAAAATATGTCCTCCGGACATTAGGGAATCATGGCAGTACAAGTGGATGCCAGCTGACCTATTTAGGGATCAAATTGACACCAGGGTTGGACAAAATAATGCAATCTAACATTTCTCCGGTTATTCAGGCTATTCAGCCTTTCTTACAAAACTGGGCTAAATTGAATATACAGTATCTTTGTTAGGTAGGGTTAACTTGGTCAAGATGATCATCTCCCCTAAAATCCAATATATTCTGTACATGCTTCCATAAAATTTTCCCCCTAGCCTCTTTAAACTATACAATTCTGTCGTGGAGAGTTATAGATGGGCAGGCAAAAAAACAAGCTTTAACCGATCAAAATTATATGCGGCCAAAGAAAGTGGTGGCTTATCATTGTCTAAAATAGAGTGGTATCATTATGCCTTTTCACTCTCCCAGTTAGCTAAGATAAATAATTTGCGGGAGCAGGTGTCTTCCTGGGTTAAAATAGAAGAGGAACTGGTGGCTCCGACCTCCCTTGAGGCGTTTCTTACTCAGATGGGAAGACCGGTACCCTTTAAGGACCCAGTTTGGACCTTTGTACAGGAAACCTGGATGAGTGCTCATCAACATATAAAATGTAGCCCGCATCTTACCCCTAAATCTTCTATTTGGTATAACAAAAAAATATGAATTGGCAAAAAATCTATTATGTAGGAGAAATGGGCAAAAGCTGGAATAAACTTGCTTGCTGACTTGCTCAGCGAAAATGGATTGAGGTCATTTGATGAAATTAAGCAAGAATATAACATTACACAAGAGGACTTTTGGAAATTTCTACAAATTGGGCACTGCATTAAAGCTACTCAGGGGAAGAACCCTGACCTCGTGACCAGGATTCAGGAGTTAGTCCAGGTAACTAAATATAAAAAATGTGGAGCCTCTAAATTTTATGAGATTTTCAGGGAGGCTCGTCCACCCCACATGGAGGGCTTGAGATTGTGCTGGGAGAAAGATGTGGGCGAACAGATCTCAGCTGATAGATGGATGAAGTTGGTTGTGTCTTGGCATAACTGTTCTCGTGAAGCGCAATCTCAGCTTATTCAGTACAAATTACTTAACAGAAACCATTGCACCCCCAGTAAAATGGCCAAACTAAAACTTAAGGACAGTAACACATGTGGGAGGTGTGACAAGGAAGTGGGTACTCTGGTACACATGTTGTATTCTTGTGAAAAAAATGCATATTTGTGGGATAGGGTTGTTACCCTCTTGAATGATCTATTCGGATTACAACTCACCAAGACCTCAGCTCTGTGTATTCTGGGTCTGCTGCCAGACAATAACATTCTGACCAGAAGACAAAGACTATGGATACGTCTGGCTACTACAACAGGATGTAGAATAATTCTGAGGCACTGGAAATCATTTACTCTGTGCTGTTTTAGGGAATGGACTGAACAAATGACAAGAATGGCTATGAGCGAGTCACTTACCTTACTTTAATCAAGTCTGGGGCTCCTGGGGTTGTCTGTCTGAATATAAGGCACTGGTTCTGATCCAATCCAATATAGCGTTTGACTGGAAGAATAATGTATTGTAATGTAAGGCACATGATGTTGTTTTTTTTCTTTTTTCCTTTCTTCTTTCTGTATTCGTAAAACGGGACAGTGGATGATATAGATGTCTTGTTAGTTGTGATGGTGACATAGGTTGTACTGTCTGTCAAAAATATTAATACAAAAAATAATTAAATAAAAGAAGCACATAAGGGCTTCATCATGAAAGAACAGACAGAGGCAGAAAATGTGAAGCAAGCTGACCTCAAGATGGCAATGTTGGTAGCACAGACTTACAGTACACTTAACAAAAACCTTTGCTATCCTTTTGATCTGTGGACACTTATGGACTAGAGGAATATAAATAAGCCAGGAATGGAGCGTTTAGGACAGCCTACAGGTAGACAAGTGTCATCATTTTGTCCTTTTTTTCTTTTATTTTCTTCAATAACATAAGACGATGAATAATGCTTTGGTGCTTATGATGTCAGTGAAAAGAACTGAATGATTGAATTACCAATCACACGATGTACAGCATGTCCATATTGACACAAGTTTTGTGTTTAAATACTCATGATGTAACATGCCAGAACTCACGTAAGTTACAGGTGTGTTAACAGGATAACAAGTGTTATTTATTTGAGGTATTTCAAAATAAAAAACTTTTTTTTAAAAGAAGCCATTATTTGTTTGTTTAAAGAATGCAACGATAACGTGTGTGATTTATTAAATATTAATCATTATGTTGGGGGGAGAAATGCTGTTTGTTCTCTCTTTGAGCTAATCACTGACTGAGGCTGAGGCTTTGAGAAGAAAGAAAGCATGATGTAATGCAGTCAGACAGCCAGCAGGAGGCAGCTTTCACCCTGTTCTCCAGAGGAGCATTTCACTGGGAAGGCTTTCATTTACGGGAAGTCTGCAGAATAATCAGCTCCACCTCTGGAGGGACAAATGACCCAGTGGACAGACAGAAACAGAACTGCATTCATCAGATACCGTCAGACACCGCCTACCAAGAGCCTGGGTCTGTCTGAGTTTTCCCTCGCCACTGTCACATTAATGCTTGCTCTTGGGGGAATTACTGGGATTTTTGGGGCTTTGTGTGTCTAGACCTAATCTGTAAAGTGTCTCGAGATAACGCTTGTTATGGTTTGATACTATAAATAAAATTGAATTGAATTGAATAAAGATGTGAAAAGAGTTCATTTATATGTTACAGGTCAGTGCATCTGTCTTCTGTCAGATCAGCAGTTTGTCTCCAAGTAAACATGTTTCTGTGTTCTTGGATCAGTTCCAACAAGTAATTCTCTTCTAAAAGCAAAACATGTTACATCACATTTAGGTTCTTCTGACAAAGACACACCAATGAAGCTGAACTGAGTTTCAACAACAAGACAAATATGTTGAACTAAAACACACACACACCCATTTAGACACACCTATATACATAATACAATCTTCAACTTCATAATAAAGACATAAAATAAAGATGATCCGAGAGCTGATTCCAACTGTTTTATCCAAATGGTCCACAGATAGATTCCTCTTCCTTGGTTTGGTTTCCCAGGAGGATGAAGGACTGACTTGCCTTCACCATCCTAGGAAAATGTGTTTACAGGAAGACAGAATCAGACATAAAGCTGAACCCAGAGAGATCTACATACACATTTAACTATTAGGAACCAAATATAGCTGCATATATAATAAATATATAATATAACAATGACCAACAAACAAGTAAAAGTGTTTCTGTAACTTAACAAGAGTATAAATAGTGTGACGGTGCAGAGAGGAAAGAGTTAATAAAGTAGACTGAGGTCAGTCAGTGCTCTGTGTGTGTGTGTGTGATCAGTAAATATGGCTGCTGCTTCCTCTGCTGCTCTAACTGCCTTATCTTATTTATAGTCAGTTTACATTACATGTCACTTAGCTGATGCTTTTATCCAAAGTGACTTACAATTGCTGTCAGAGGTCACACATCTCTGGAGCAACTAGGGGTTAAGTGTCTTGCTCAGGGACACATTGGTTGATGTATCACAGTGGGAATTGAACCCAGGTCTCCCACACCAAAGGCATGTGTCATATCCACTATGCCATCACCACCCCCAGTTCTTCTTTAAACTGCAGAATGACTTGGAGTAAAATCCCCTTAACTTAAACACTATCGGTTCTGAAAACACCCTGAAGCAACACTAAACTAGGAACATCATGTTCCTTTCTTAAAGCAACCAGACTGTCAGGTTTTAATCTCAGATCTCAGTTCAAGCTAATAAACTTTGCATCAGCATTTTAAATTCAAATGACTCCTGTCCTGTCCAGTCCTGTTATCATGTTATCATGTTCCAGGGAGAGGAGCTGCAGTGTTTATCAGTGAGAGGAGGAGATTATCATGCTGCTGCTGCTGCTCAGAGACTTATTTGACGGCTGATGCCTAAAGTCAGAGTAAACAGTCAAATGGTGTCCTACCCCAAAACACGTTGGTCAGGTTTTCATTATGAAGGATTATTATTTTTTGTGGCAGACTCATCTCTGTGTTCAGCAGAGCAGCTCAGCTGATGAGTTCAGACAGATATCAACTTTGAAATAAAAACCCAAGAGGACTAGTTCTCTCTAGAGTCTAAAGCTCCACACACTCTGGGTCTTCCCTCAGCTTTCCTTAGTGAGGGCCTGCTGCTGCAGCCTGATGACATATAAGGGAAATAAAGATCAGACTTACACTAACACTGAGTCACACCTGGTTTAAATTAAAGTACCTTATGACTTACTGAGACAAAGAGATACTGTTTGTGACTTCTAGTTCCCCTAAACAAGCCACTTCCTTTTTCGACCACTATTCTCAGCAGCTTTGCATCAATAATTCATGACAGAAACTGAAAGATTTCTGCAAAAAAAAACAAAATCCAGACAGAGCTAATCTGTTACCAATATAAGGAATTAAGGACTGTTATGTATATATGTTCTTTTCATGCCACTTTCTACTTCTACTCAGAGGGAAAGTACTTTTTACTTCATTACATGTATGACATTGTGAAGATACACAATGGGCTCTGGGTTACTGTGACGCTATTTCCATGAATATTTTTTTAATCATCACTTCAGGTTACAGGACAAAGAAAGAATTCCAAGGTTGTGATTCGGCTCGATTACTCGTTTCTACAACAAACTGTTCCACTGGAACAAGGTCAGTCAGCAGGAACCAACCAACAAACAATGATGAGGTCAAGTTTCCACTAACAATAGGTGGATTCTAACATGGGGGTAAAATGTGTCCCGACGTGGCTCTCAGGCAGTGACCAAAGAGGGGAGAACATGAGATTAGGCTGCCAGAGGATAAAACTTATTTTAACAACCAAATCAATATTCAAAACAACACATAAGCAATGTAAATAAATAAACTAAACTGAGAAGACATGCAGCCATCGTCCCGCCCCTGCCTGCCGAACACATTCTCACTCCTGACTCGTCAAATACTCTCCTCTTGGTCAGGACCCCTTGGCGTCTCTTTCTAACATGATATTATGGTGCAGCAAAGGAATCAGGCCCAGTTCCATACCGTACAACAACCGAAAATCACCCGTTTCTGTCCTGGGTGAAAAATGACAGCGATGAATGTCACAGTGACAAATGCTAGGCTAAATGTCATCGCAGAGGCGAGGAGCAGCTTAGCATTTACTAACTGTATAGGTCACCACTCACCCACAGCTTGGCAACCAAAAACCCTTTCCTCAGAACAGATAAGCAACATGTTAACAGTATAGCAGCTTATGTTTAACCCAGACAGGCTACTTACCATTAATGTTGCCATTAACCCTAACCCTAACCCTGGACTTTAAATATTTGTCCTTGTATACTATCCTATTTTTTATTCATAATTTCTTGTATATTCTGTATGTGTGCTATGTGTCTGATATTTTGCTGCTGTGGCACAGGCATTTCCCAATTTGGGAACAATAAAATTTGATATATCCATCTATGTAGTCTAGACGTGAGATGACTGCACCACCTCCTCAGTGAGGATGGGCGTTTCCATGCAGCTGTTGTACACACAAAGACACAAAGGAGAGAATCATAGTCAAAATATCTAGTTCTATAGATCATATTTAGTGTTGAGTTCAGTTAACCATCTGACAGAAACAGTCATATATTGAACTGAACTGTAAATGTAGTTGTTTGCTGTGAAACTTCACATACTGGATGATAAAGAGCTTCAGTTTCTCTCTACCAACATATTACAATACTAAGCATCTCTGATTACAGGAACAGGCCCAGACAGGCTATGTGGCGCCATGCAGACTTCATTTCCCTCCTCAGCAGAGCTCTAACTGAAGCAAAGGCCTACTGTACCATCCCTCTACTACACTGTACCATCCCTCTACTACACTGTACCATCCCTCTACTACACTGTACCATCCCTCTACTACACTGTACCATCCCTCTACTACACTGTACCATCCCTCTACTACACTGTACCATCCCTCTACTACACTGTACCACCCTCTACTAAACTGTACCACTCTCTACTACACTGTACTACCCTCTACTACACTGTACTACCCTCTACTACACTGTACTACCCTCTACTACACTGTACCACCCTCTACTACACTGTACCACCCTCTACTACACTGTACCATCCTCTACTACACTGTACCACCCTCTACTACACTGTACTACCCTCTACTACACTGTACCACTCTCTACTACACTGTATCCCCATCTACTACACTGTACCACCCTCTACTACACTGTACCACCCTCTACTATACCACCCTCTACTACACTGTACCACCCTCTACTACACTATACCACCCTCTACTACACTGTACCACCCTCTACTACACTGTATCACCCTCTACTACACTGTACCACCATCTACTACACTGTACCACCCTCTACTACACTGTACCACCCTCTACTACACTGTACCACCCTCTACTACACTGTACCATCCTCTACTACACTGTACCACCCTCTACTACACTGTACTACCCTCTACTACACTGTACCACTCTCTACTACACTGTACCACCCTCTACTATACCACCCTCTACTACACTGTACCACCCTCTACTACACTGTACCATCCTCTCCTACACTGTACCACCCTCTACTACACTGTACTACCCTCTACTACACTGTACTACCCTCTACTACACTGTACCACTCTCTACTACACTGTACCACCCTCTACTATACCACCCTCTACTACACTGTACCACCATCTACTACACTGTACCACCCTCTACTACACTGTACCACCCTCTACTATACCAGCCTCTACTACACTGTACCACCCTCTACTACACTGTATCACCCTCTACTACACTGTACCACCATCTACTACACTGTACCACCCTCTACTACACTGTACCACCATCTACTACACTGTACCACCCTCTACTACACTGTACCACCCTCTACTACACTGTACCACCATCTACTACACTGTACCACCCTCTACTACACTGTACCACCCTCTACTAAACTGTACCACCCTCTACTACACTGTACCACCCTCTACTACACTGTACCACCATCTACTACACTGTACCACCCTCTACTACACTGTACCACCATCTACTACACTGTACCACCCTCTAATATACTGTACCACCCTCTACTACACTGTACCACCCTCTACTATACTGTACCACCCTCTACTACACTGTACCACCCTCTACTATACTGTACCACCCTCTACTACATTGTACCACCCTCTACTACACTGTACCACCCTCTACTACACTGTACCACCCTCTACTACACTGCATAGTGTAAACACACACTTCTATTCCTTCATATGAAATGATGAAATGATCAGTTCTTCAATTGTTCATTGCATGTTTACTTCGTCCTTTGCACTGTAAAATCTCAGAATAAATTATATCAAATCACCTTTTCTTTCTCTTTTAACTCTTGAGTGTTATCAGTGAAACAGACTGTAATGGGAGCTCCCTGTTTATAACAAAGACCTTAAAGAGGAAAATGAGAGACTCCAGCTGAGAAACACAAAGACACCCAGAGGACTTGGACTTGGTGTGTTGTGTTCCTCCTGCTGCGGGTTACCCGGAGCACAGGCATGGTGGGTGTTTCTAGATCAACAGTACATGTATCAACAGGTTCAACAGCTTTACTTCTACAGAAATGAAACTCTACCTGAATCCTCTTCTGAACTGAGCAACCTTTAAGCCAGTCTTCATGTTTCTTATGGTTGCCATGAAACGTCTGGTCGCTTATACTGATGCGGTCAAAGGTAGAGCAGCACCGAGAACAGAATTCTTCTCTTACAGTATTGCGTCTGCATCTTTACACATCTTTATCTTACAGACTCTCTGCAAACAGCTGCCCAGGCCACAGTTGGGATATATCACCGTCCGCACAGCCCCTCTGACTGCAAGAAGCATGAAACAAGTTTGATTCTGAAATACTCAACATGTTGGACAAAGGTCTCTTCAGCTGACACCAGCAACCCTCCATTAGTTTCAGATCTTAAAGGGGTGATGATTATATAGGGTATTTTACACTGTTCCTACGGGTCTCCTAATAGGGTATGTAACATTGGTTGGGCTGAAAATGTCCCAGGTGCTGTTATATGGGCCCTAATGCAACCCTGTTAAAAGCCCTGAGTGAAACAAGAGGTTGTCTCCCTTATATGGCATGCTCATGAATATTTAGATGAGCTGTGCACTGATTGGTTGGTTGAAGCACACACACACACACACACACACACACACACACACACACACACAGCCCCTCACCTCTGTGCCTCTCCATTCACACCAGGTCACACACTGCACAGAAATGTTATACATTGTTTGTCTGCTATTTCATTACTAAATTCACTTCTGAGACTTTTTTATGCGAGAAATCAACTATGTCGAGCTCAAATATGTCGGTCCGCCTGTCCACCTTCAAAGACCCCGCTGTGAGCTGGCTGGAGCTCCGTCACAGCCAGTGTTGTGCCCCTGTAAAAGGGGAAAATAGAATGAACTACACGGACACGATGTTGCTTCACTCAAATACAATGTTGTAATGCATTTTTTTTTAGTAACATCATAATAGCAGGTTTACAAGATGTAACAAACCATGTATTCTCTCTGTTCACAACGCAATAATGTCCCTTCAAGTAACTCAAACTGTTTTGAGTAAGTAACAGTGAAACAGTATTTTCAATAACAAAACAAAATATATCTTAGCTGCACCTTACAAAATACTGTTGCTATAGATTTATTATTAACCCAGAATAATTGATGATCTCACTTCAGTTGCACTAACACAGTATATTTGCTTCTGCACATTTAACACCATAATGGTCAACACTATTATTATTAAACTGCAGCAATAGCATCCTGATATGAACAATATAGAAACTAGTGAACACAGGCAACAACGATGTTACATTAACTACCTCGCTTCACCTAACTTCACATAACGCAGTTAGCATGCAGGCCACAGTAGAGCAGCACGTTTACACTCAATCTTCTAAATTCACATGCTTGAGTTATCACAGTAACTAATATTTTACCTTTGCAGAATTAAAACACATACATTGATCAAACATATCACAACCTTCATTCTTACCTGTAAAAGGGGAAAATAGAATGAACTACAGTTGCTTCACTCAAGTCCAATGTTGTAATGGACGAGCGGAAGCCACACATTCCCCTACAGTCCGAACAAGGCATTAGTAATCGAACACAGATTAGCAACTCAACTAGTGCTTAAAACGGGAAACAAATAGAAACTTAAAGAAACAAAGAAATACTGCAAAATGTCATTTCAGAAATACTGCAAAATGTCATTTCCAATGCATTTTTCCCAAAGTCTTATAGGTATCTTAGACAGCATTTTAAAGTCCCGCTCCGATCCTATTTTGAGCTATTTTTAAACATTCTCAGTGGTCTTTAAATGATGATTATGCCATTTTTAGCCAAAATCACAAAACCTGTGCCTTTTTCTGGGACTTCGCTTCAGCAGAGCGGCAGTAGCTCATTAGCAACCGCCTCTGCGTTGTGGGGCGGAGCCGTTGGCACGGAGGCGACCCTCCCCTCCTCGTTGCTGAGAGCTCTCTCTCCCTCCCGCTAGCTGTCACCTAGCTTTTCACCCCCAACCTTCCCCTCTTCTGTGGCTCCCACTGACAGCCTACATCTCTTGTCTGTGTGGCCGCCGCAGAAGTGACGTTACTCTGAAGAAACAGAGAAAACAGAACACAATAAATAACTTTACCATTAATCATACACTTTTCTCAGTAAGGTAGAAGTCATATAGTCAATATAGAAGCATTACAGTATTATATACACGTTAATTATTATTATCCGAAGTTAATCAAAGTTATCACCGATCACCAATCATATTTTCACTCCGAGACGTCGCAGTAAAAAACAGCTCGACGTTGCTTGATATTTCATCCCTCCCACAGTGATCAATCAGGACATATTTAGTATCTGTGGATTGCTCGGAATTTCGGGATTATTATGATGCTAATGTCAACGCTCTATCTGAAAAACTGACTGACTCTCTCACCAGTGATGGGCTTGACACACGGGGGGACAAACGACTGCGACAGGCTAAACTCGTCGCCACCCTGCGTGTGCTAGTGTACTTGAAGCGAGCGCGGAATTTAGATGACGATTGATAGGCGGTGAAAAGTGACTTATTTGTTACAGCATGTGTTCCAATTTCAGCGCCACGGAGCTCGGTTCACAATGCCATGCAACGGCTTGTGTGTGTGTGTATCTGTGACATTCACATATTCAAAACACAACTTCAAAAAAGCCCCTGTAAAACGCATTATATTACATTATAATCTACATTGCTTTAACACAGATGAACCTAAGTTAACAGAGAGTTGCCACATAATGCAGCACTGGCGTTTTTGCCCGGTGGGTAACGTTAGCTGATGTAATGAGAAAACAGGCGGGATCGTTGAACTAGCTCCCGACAGACAAAAAAAAAATAAATAAACTTACCGGTAAAGACACAGGCTGTCCAGTTGATGGTGTCTTGATGGAAGGCACTGCATCCGGCTTCAAAAATAATTTACTGACGAAGCCCATTTTTTTTCTCCTGCAAGTTGGTGAAACAGTCTTCTGTGAAGTGCTGACCGCAAACCGATGTGTGGTTTTTAACATTGCCGTGACCAAGGAACGTAATCCATCTATCTCTCACAGCAGCATGTTTTGGTAAAGCATGAAAGCTAATACCACTATCTCTCCTTAATTGGGCCACAAGACATAGGTGTTGATGAGCTTCTCTACTCCTCAGAACCTGGGCGGGATGTGGGGGTGGGGGGTTGAGCTTGTGGCCCCGCCCAGTGGAGTTACTACGTCACAACTCCAGTCTATTTGAGCCGGCATTTTAGCGTCTGCTACTGATTCACAGACATTTGAATGCAGAAATACTCAGAAATACAACTTTGAGCTTATTTTTCTCAAGATATGTCCTCTAACATCAGAAAAATGCTACAAGAACATGTTAACACCTAGAAAAACATGATTTTCATCGGAGTGGGTCTTTAAACACAAATCGCCTTTTTATCCTACTTACCTTTAAGCCTCTTTTACCTGAAAAGGTCAGAGCAATGGATTACCGATCTACAGATCATAGTTCATTTTAACTCAAGGAAATTAATGACCATCTTTTTAACCAAGCATTGCAATGAATTACAGCATTTTAACTTGGCAGTTTTGACTTATACCTTTATGCACATTTTTAAAGTATTTTTTTAACCTATGGATGTATTTCCATTCAATGTATTCAAAATATCACTGTTACACCAGCAGCCCGCAGCGCTCCATCCCCAGCGCAAAGTTGCCGTTTCTGGGTTCATAGGAATAAATGACAAACATAGCCTCCTCCTAACGAGACCTCTAAAATTCAAACAATATTATTTATTAAATTAAAATCGGACAAAAGTGTTAGCTTTGTAAGACCATAAGGTAGCTGTGATATACATGCCATGACGAAGTGTAAATAGTCAGTTTCCCCAGGTGAAGTTTAAACACACGTTTAATTTACATTTGTAATGAATGTAATGTGTGCTAAAGTCAGCATCAATAACAGCACTTTTGGCTAATTACATTAGCCAAAAGTCAAATCGCTCCCTCGTGATTTGTAAGAGCTTTCAGCCCTTTGATTAGTTTTGATGTTAGTAAAGACAAGAACAGCATAATACAAAATATTACAAACTTGCATGTTTGAATTCATAACATTTACAGAGGGTTGCTATTTTGGTGGCGGTACTTTACAACACACTACACAGTGCTTGTTGAGACCGATCATTTGTATTCAAATTCTGAGTAGTGCAAAGGAGGAAGAAAAGGAGGGAAATGAAGGATGAGAAGGCAGTAAACTGGTCAGAGCAGGAAGGAGATGCAGAAATAAGTGAAAGAGAAGAGGGAAAGGAAGACTTCACTGTGAGGGATGAAGAGGAGGCTGCAGATTCAGAGAGAGGGACAGAGGCAGAAAGTGATCAGGTCAGGAGGATGAAGATGACAGGGAGGAAGAGGCCAGTTGTAAGGCCCATTTGTTAAAATAAAATATTAAGAATATATAGTTGTGCATTAACATACAGTGTTGATTGTGAAACAATAAACATGATCTTGACTTTGAACTACATGCAACAATGTAGCCATTGGTTTACTTTTACTCCATACACACTAATTGCCTGCTTCATGATGATGATGTGATAATTTCACATTTTACCATTTTAGAAATAATCTCTGGTTTTAAATTACGGCTTCCCTAGCTGTCTGCTTTATTTCACTGTTGCAGTCAAAAGATAATTGATTGGCTACATATTGAAACATTTAATAATTATTCTGTAGCCACCAAGTTATGTGAAAGATTCATTGCAAAAAGTTATGTTAAACATTTGTGCATCTGTTCTGTCTCTTGAATACACTTTATACTGAGGCTTTTGTACATACATCACTGAACCATGCAGAAGCCTGATTTGTTAGTATAGAAGTATAGGCCATATGCTCTTGATGATAGCGACTTTGCGATTGTTGCTATGGGAGGGGGAGGGGGAGTTCCTTGAGTCTTGTTGCCCAGGGCACATGAAATTGTTATTCCGGCCCTGCGTCTATGGAGTCATCGGCTCAATGCTTGATTTGCTGCATAAAGCATAAAGCAGTCTCAGAAGTGAAATTAGTGATGAAAAAGCAGACGAACAATGTATAAAATTTCTGAGATCTGCGTGACCTAGATTCAGAAGACCAACTGGCCTCGGATCAGTGGTTTGTATGTAAATGTTGGGGCGTGACAAAGTTACAGACCCCAGCCAAATAAGGCGGAACCACTGAGTTGACGTCAACTATGAACTTTGTTGAGTTTTGCCCGTTTTCAGAGGCAGTTTCAAATTGTGAGATTTGTAGAGGAAAGATGTGTCAATGTGATTTTGAGGTTGTATGTACAGTTGTGTTCAAAATAATAGCAGTGTGATTTAAAAAAGTGAATAATGCTCAAAATCCAAATAGTTTTTAATTCCATAATATCAATGCATTGGCAACACTGCACATTCAATTCTAAATCAAAACATGACCAAAATGTATCAAGTTTGTGTTATACCTTGTATTTGGATTTTTCTTTACAAACTCAAACATTTACTGTATGAACTGAAAAATATCTCAAGGTTTGCTTTACTTTGAATCACTGCACTAATATGTAGTTGCATAACCATTATTTCTGAGAACTGCTTCACATCTGTGTTGCATGGAGTCGACCAACTTCTGGCACCTGTGAACAGGTATTCCAGCCCAGGACGATTGCACTGGAATGTCCACAATTCCTTTACATTACTGGGTTTTGCCTCAGAAACAGCATTTTTGATGTCACCTATGGGATTAAGGTCTGGGGATTGGGCTGGCCACTCCATAATATCAATCTTTTTCATCTGGAACCAAGACTTTGCTCACTTACTGGTGTGTTTTGGGTCATTGTCTTGTTGAAAGACCCATTTCAAAGGCATTTCCTCTTCAGCATAAGGCAACATGACCTCTTCAATTATTTTGATGTAATGAAACTGATCCATGATCCCTGGTATACGATAAATAGGCCAAACACCAGTTTGAGAAACATCCCCATAACATGATTTTTGCACCACCATGCTTTACTGTCTTCAAAGTGTACTGTGGCTTGAATTCAATGCATGGGGGTCGTCGGACAAATGTCTGAGGCCCCCTAGACCCCAAAAGAACAATTTTGCTCTCATCAGTCCACAGAATTCTCCTTTGGCCAGTCAATGTGTCCTTTGGCAAATTTCAACCTTTTCATGTCTTTTTTTCAAAGTCTGCTGTTCCTCAGAGCAATGTCTGGAATGACCAGAGTATTTCAGTGTGAAATGCACTAATAATAATAACTACATAATTGACACCTGTGTCTTCACAGAATCAATCACCTCACTAAGTGAACACAACACTGCTATTATTTTGAACATGCCCCCTTTCAATTACAGATTAAATTACACAGAATGAGCAGCATGCATGTCATGACTGTTGAGTCTGTTGGTTTTCTATGACTCTACAACACTTACTAGTAAATTATTTGCCATGTAGAAATATCACTTCTACCAAAGAATTGGATTTATGAGGTTAGTGATGTTGGAGTGCTATTATTTTGAAAACAACTGTATGTCCTATTTACCCACCAAACTGTCATTATTCAACTATGACAAGGTAAAATCGGTTTTGCATTCTATCACCCCTTTAAGTCTTTTCAGGATCACATCCTTCCCCCAGTCCCTGCTCCTCCTGAACACATTTAAAACTTAAATACGAGGTTTCACATTTGGAGCGGCTTTATTTGTGTTTATAGAATAAAAAATGCACAACAATCGATAAATAACAGGATTCAACTTCAAGATTAACATTATTGTGAGCAATTTGTCTTATGCACTTAACCTAAATGCTGCACCCATAATAAAATGAAATAAACACAGACAGCATTTACAAACAACTATACTGTACAATAAAATAAATGTACTATGATCCTGATGGTATATAAAATTTGAGGAATCTAATGTAGCAATATAAAGTATTTATTAAAATAAGATAAAAACAGTTTAAGGTGCATTAATGTATCTGAATGTTAAAACTGAGTTATTAACTTCCATCATGTCTCTGATCATTATTATTTCATCCATTGATTCATATTAAATAATTATCAACTGCTCTCAAAGCTCATAACTTTTGTATAGTTCACATTTCGTAACATTTCCTTTAACAAACATCATGTAAATCCAGTGTAAGGTCTTATTTAGAGACAGACTCGTCCTCTTTGTCCCCCTGAGATATTCTGAGCTGCATCAGATGATTTTATATTTACAATAACAACATTATTCACAATGTAATCAACTCCTGAGTTTAAAGTATTCAATGTTAGTGTATATTAAATCATTACCTGGAAGAAATCAGACACCATGAGCCTTCATATTACCCAGGAGAAAACAAGCATTTAAAATTCCCTCCATATAAAATACTAATTAAAGGTTGGAGCAGGTTAATGAAGTGAAGCATTTTTTCTGTATTGTGTCTGAGCTGATATTGTCTGAACCTCTCTGTATGGCTCCTTAATTCAAACCTTACTTTTGAAGAACATATTTCATTTATCAATTAAGTAGCCTCATTTTGTTTTTCCCTGAAGCAACTTTTCCTTGTGTAAGATTTAGAGATGCACCGATTCGATATTAGGATCGGATATCGGCCCGATATTGAAAAAATAAGCTGGATCGAGGATAGAAAAAATTAACAGATTCACGGCCGATCCAGTTTTAATTCTATTCCTCCGTCACAGCACTGGGACTCCTGTTAACTGCGTACCCTTCTCACTCATGGTAGTAACTTTATAACACAACAATTAATAACCCACAACTAACTCTTTAAAAGGATAAAACACCAAAGCATATAACAATTTGTGACTTAAACAGTTTCTAACACTAATAATTTCACATTTATAAATGTAGCTACACCGCCCAACGGCATGCTGGGTAACATTATAGCTGCTAGCCTAGCTATCCGGGTAGCATAACAGTCTGTTAAGCTGGGAGTGGCTCCGGTCAGTACTGCACGTTCAAGAACCGAGAAGAAAGTTAGCTCGAGGATGAAGAAAGAGCGGAGATACGCCAGAGCAACGGGTACTCAAGAGAGGAGCCGTCTGTTGTTCCCAAGTTTTTTGTTTATAAAAAAATCGGACATAATTTAGCCACTGTTGCCCGTCGCTCTAACGTTACCGTAACATTACTTGGCCATGCTAACATTACTGTGCTAACGTTAAAGACGTGTCACTTCAAGCATGCAGCGGAGCAACATTATGAACGCAATCCGGTCCCGCTACAGACCGTTGAGAAAGACAGGTTCAGAGCAATGATTAAAACTCTGGATTTAAGATGTCTCGCCTCGCTGAAATACGTCTGTCAACCTGCTAACGTTATCCAAACAGCGAAGGAGGCTGACAGCGGAGCTCCGTTCAGTCGATCACTACAACTACATCCTAACTTACCTGTGGCTAAGGTAGTGGTTATACAACTAGCTTACAAATATTTTGTTTTGAAAGGGAAACAATGTTAAAGCTGTTTGTATGTGTATTCATTCGATTTGAGTTTATTTGACTATTTTGCAGTTTGCAATGTAAAAATAGTTTAGCTTCTGTAACTGTTTGATGGATTCTTCTTCATATAAAGTTATTGTATAATGTTGTGGAGCCAAACCCTTTAGTAATCAAAGCTTTTAGTAAACTTGATGACATTAACATGTTTTTGTGATATTCTATGTACTCCTGACAGTAGCAGGGCTCTCAAGTTTTGAACGGAGTTGAGAGTGAGATTTTGGCGGCAGTGGTTTGGGTGGGGACGGGGTCTGATCTGATAAATGACACAAATTCGTACAAATAAAAAGGAAAGAAAAAACTAAAAATATTCCAAATTATTATTGGTGCTGTTATAAAAGTATTATGGGTAGGCCTATTATAAAATGGGTATCTTTATAAAAATATAAAACAGTAAGAGTAGCCCTGCAGCCGATTCAATATGTAGCTATAATAATAATAATAATAATAATAATAATAATAACGGAGTGTCTATTTGCACCTCGGTACGAATAGCCTCGGCCACACACCTGAGATATTTACACCCTGTGACGTAACAACAAAAACACGTTGCTCGCGTGCACCGAAATCATGGCGGACGTTCATCTTCCATGACGGCAGAAACTGACATATTAGGGAAGTTTTGTCTCTAAAGTTTATAACAATTGAATTTCTAGCGGAAAATGGATACTGCAGTTGCGCTTTCTGTCTTCAGTGAAAGCATACAACCGTTAGTTTGTTAGTTAGTACCTATTTTTTGTATACAGTACGGTTACCTAGCAACCGAGGCTTTAGAAAAGCAAGTGGTAAACAGTTGTTTAACATCCTATAAATACTGCTAGGTGAGTGGTTAGAATGCTTACCTTTGGTATGGGAGTTAGGAGTTTGATTCCCCTGTGAGGTGGTCTTGATTTTGTAATTTTGGATTGGATAATTTGCATGCAATTGCGCAAGTCAGGGCCCCTAAACGCAAAATCTTTTTTTTTGCAGGGTGGTAGGGGAAGACTCATGAATATGCCTGCTCTGGTTGGATTGGTTTAGGCAAGAGGAGTGGGATTGGTTATGGTTAGGGTAAAAATGTCAGCGATAATATTCCAAAAAGGTGTAACACATGAGTAGTATGGAAAACTGTGTATAAATATATGCCAAGGTACTGTAAATGCACAGGGGTGCAAATAGCATACATTGATATTTGTACCAGACTGGGTATTAATAGAACACATTGCTGTGTGCACCGGCGGGGTACGAATAGCATTCATTTCTAATTGCACCAGGGGTGCAAATAGCACTTTTTAATTGCACTAGGGTACAAATAGCATACACTTCTAATTGTACCAGGGGGGCAAATAGCCTCACCCTAATAATAATAATAATAATAGGCGCAAAAGCTACCCAGTGTTTCCTCTATGTTGATTTCTGCCGCCACAGTATCAGGAATAGGGCAGACACACAACAGTGTCCGCTATGTACATGTAGTATATAAAGTCATAATTACACGACTCTACAAAGCCGTGTGCTCTACTGAACTCAAGCCAACTGTCATCCGCTCTCTCTCCCCTGAGTTTTTGGTTTCAGAACAGCTGATATGAGTTAGTTCAATCAACTCAGAGTAGGTTCATGCGCGAGCACCACCACAATAAAAAGGCAGCATGAATGGAGCCATGATACTACGATTCACCATGGTAACAACCACCAACACAGCAGCTGCTGCAAGAGAGAGAGAATTTGCGTGGGAGAAAATTGCTGCTAGAGTAAATGCGTATATTCCAATATAGTGTATATCATATATAATCATTAGTATAGCCTAATATTACTGGTGAAATAGTATTGAACCTATAATCTATTTCATTTAGGTGCAATCCTGCGGGCGAAAAAGTCCTAGTCCTACTAATCCCATTCTGAGGCTGCAGCACCATCATTATCAGAATTATAATTCATAATCTTTTATTTCAAAGGGTTTACATCATTCACCTGCAATACTGTGGATCTCCTTTTAAAAATGTTCAAAACGGAGTGATCGAGTCACATTCTTCTGACGGCGCTTAGCTACAGTGGCTTTACTAACATGCTCCACATCACCAATGTTGTAAAGACAAATGCAGTTTGCAAAAAAAAAAACAGTAATGCGATAATCTGCTGGGATGTAAGAGCATAGATGGGTGACGTTAGTGATATGAAGTTATGTAGCCTAGGTTACATAACTGATCAACTGGGAAGAAAAACGATACCGCTCAAATAGGAAGTTATCTGAAAATTAAAATGTCGGGGCTTCAATATCATCTCCCAACGTATGTTTAACTCTCTGTGAAGTAAAGTAGCTTCTTCATCAATGGGATCGTAGACAAAAGGAAATGTCATGTTTTGAGAAATAAAATGTTTTATAGGCTACTGCCTAACATGGTTAATAAACCAACATATATTCTTTTTTTTATTCATGCCGATAACAAACTGCGCTAAAATGCGCCTGATCCAGACTGAATGAATGAATGAATGACGAAATGAGAGAGCGCTGTGTCAGAGGGAGGAGACTGAGAGAAGAAACCTGCTCCTGACCAGGTTAGGTTCACCTGCTCAGTTACCATAGTAACTGACTCTGTGGTGAAGTTACCTCTCTTTCTGACACAGAGAACTCAGAGTTTCCCTCGTCTCAGGGTTAACAAACTCAGAGTTTTCACTCAGCCTGCTTTCTGGAATACCACCCAGGTGTGTGAAAACATGGAGGCCACAATAACAAAAGATTTTCTGCTGTTTTCTTATGCGAGCATCCAAACAGCACATCGACAGGTGTTTGTTTGTGTTATCTGCCGGACAAAGAACAGGAAAAGACACGGATAATGTTTTGTTTTTTTATACATAGGCCTATTTATGAATAATTTGAAACATGTTATGTCTGTGTATGTTTCTTGGCAGAGGCGTTTGTCCACAATAAACAGTTTATTGTCATTAAAATATGTTCAGTGAACCAAAGTCAAACGTCAGTTGTCAACAACGCGTCACCAACTGGGGAACTCGGTTATCAAAATCCAGCCCGAGTTTCCCACCTCTGATTCCCACAGGAAGTTACGTGAATGGTGACGTTTTCACTCGGAAAAACATTTTTCCGATGTCCTTCTGTGTCTGTCTCATTGAGCTATAGCTTGAAAAGTTTGTGCGCAAACGTCATTCATTTCATTGGATCACTTGCTGGTGACGATGCAGCCTGTGGGCGGGGCTTAAGAGTCCACACGTGGGGTAGAAGCCGCTGATTGGCTGAGACGCTTTCACTCAAAGCTTTTCTCGGGCTGCTTATTGGATGAACTGCTAGAATTAAAATCACTCACTACTCACTATAGGCCTGGGTCAAAATGGGCGGGCCCGGACCTAAAATGCACAATGGTAGCGCTGCGGGTGGTGGCAGGGCTCTATGGGGAACTCACTTGATTCTTCTACCTGTTCCACTGTTTAAAATATAGCAGCGCAACTTGGTGGGCTGGTAATTTCTCTGCGTGAGAAATACAAGGTGTGGCGTGTGAGCGTGTGAACGGGTTGAAATGCGTGTTTCTCACGCCCGATGCGTGAGACTTGAGAGCCCTGCAGTAGAATAAGCCAATATAAACCTATATAAAGGTGGCTCATTATTGAAGGCCCATTATTGTTATTTATTGAAATTTATTTTAAGAAGTTTGATTACATTATATTTTTCGATTTGAATGCACAGTTGTTTTTTTTTTTTAAATAACAGATAAATAAGAATTTATTTGTTACATTTAAAGTTATTTTGTCTTAGTTAGGAAAGTAATGTTTAGTTAGGAAGGTCTCTGCCTTTAGTCTCTTCCACATGGTGGAAGGAAGGTATAAGGTGGAAGGTATACAGTTTATTATTAATTCAGCAATGGTATCGGTATCGGTATTGGGTATTAACAGATACACAAAGCCCTGGCATCGGTATCGGGACTGAAAAAGTTGGATCGGTGCATCCCTAGTAAGATGTTCTAGTTCTCTAAAGTTAATTTGAACTGAATCTCTCTTAGTCTGACCCTCATCTGGGACCAATCTGCCAAGGGAGACCCTACAGGAGTTCAGAGCTCCAGACAATACAGCTCTCAGACTCATCGGGTACACAAACCCCTCCACCACGTTAAGGTGGAGATTGAAGGAGGGGAGATGCTTTAAAATTATCAGCAGCAGGTTGTCCTGGTCTCTTGTTCTTACATCTTTTATACATCAGGACAACACCCACTGCAGCAGCTACAAGAATCAGAACAGCTACCAGTCCAACGTATCGGCCTACAGGAGAGGAGTTTTTAGCCTCAGGGACATTCGTTGAGTTTTTATCCATGGAGAATGCACTCTTCTGACCTGAAGATGAATAAATAACATGAGTCAGTAGATGTGTGGATAGTGGAGCATTCATCCTCTCTGATGTTAGAAACTGCAGCTACAACCTGACACTCAGAAAAACTCACTGAGAGAGACTCGCTCACCTGCTGGCTCTGGAACCTGCAGACGGATGATTCTGATTGGCTCAGAGTCGATGATGCCTCTCTTTTTACGGCTTGATTCAGCTGGTTTAACTCGACACTCGTATGTTCCAGCGTCATGTCTGTTCACATTCTTCAGAATTAAAGACACGTCTCCGTCCTTCAGATCTCTGTCCACCAGGTCCACCCTGTCCTTAAAGGATGGATGCTGGTGGGTTGTATTCAAGTGTCCATCAATATTTAAGAGGACGATATCTGGCTCCAGGTCAGGTCTGCTCCCTTCTACAGCTAAGATGGAAGAATCAGCAGCCCGACATGGCAGAATGGCATCATCTCCAGGGTGCTCTGTTACCTCAATCAGATCTGAAAAACAATAATAAACTACTATACTAGTTCAAGTCTAAGTATCTACATGTCTTCAAGTCCTTAGATTTGAACAGCTGATTTGATCTGATCTATTTCACAGTCATCATCTCTAAAACACTACAGAATAGGCCTATGTCACACTTCCTGCATCGAGAACGCAGAGTAGGGAATCAGCAAACATAAACAAACATCAATGTATCTGTTTTAAACACATTTACATTTTCTCCTAACAAGACGACATCATTCTACAAGACATGTCAGCAATAAAGTCTACATGAATCCTTTCACAACAAAAGTCTGATATTTACCAGAAGCTGCTGCAGACAGAAGGATCAACAGGAGCATTAATGGAGCCATGAGAGCTGAGCGAATGTAACCTGTCATATTTCTCTCCTTGCTGTTCTCTCCCTCTCTTGATCTGTTTCTACACCACGCTGGACTGTAACTGGAGTCATTGCTCTGCAACCTGGTGTTATGTGCGAGTACCTGAAAGTGTACAGCACAGCACTAAATATATATATATATACACACTGTACTATACCCGGTCTACGCTTCCCTCTGCTGGACTCTGAGTGTTCCTGCTAACTGTTCACCTCCAGGCTCTTTCAACCAGCTGTCTACACGGTGCATGTGCAGCTGACAGATAAACAACAATAAAACATACATATCTACAGTATATAAACATACACATTTTACTGCTACATTTAACACTTTACACATAGACCTGTCCTCTAATAACTAATTATATATTCCGCAGTATTTACGAATACTACCAGTAAGAGCCGCCTCTGTTCTGTGGGGTAAATTCTCCGCCTCTTAAAAGCAGGTGTAAACCAGCAGCAAACGGGTTTCCTCGCATATACCTCCATCCCATTGACTGCCATTCATTTTGACATCACTTTGACAGCGAATAACTTTACATCTGAAGCATTTAAAGACTCTATTTGTCCATTGTTTATTTCTAAAAAAAACACAACAATGTATAAAATGCTCCATTACCTGCATTACTGGTTTGGTAAATACGATGTAAACTGAAGTATCACAGCGTGCGCTTTCTGCGGGTTGGCCATGGCGCTGATAACTCTACATTCACAAATGTACGTAGATCTGGCCCTCTGTGTAGCACTTATTAGCGCAAAAATAACTCTAAATATCTTACTGATCCAACTTCTCCAAGTCCAAGTCCATCAGGAGCATTTCTGTGTTACATAATCCCTTTCTGTGCAGTCTTTCATTCTGAGTCTCAATTTACTACCGGTGTGCATTGACTGGAGCGGTGTCCTGCTGTAGAATGCTGGAATCCTATTGGCTGCCGACTAAGGAGAGAGAGAGAGAGAGAGACTTTTTATTACTGCTTGTCAGAAAAACTCAGTGACACATGAAGAGGAAGGAGGTGGGCTTTACTCTGTGTGTCTGGTTAGACGCTAATGTGCGGATTAAAGCAACCAGACTGTCAGTGTTTAACTCTTCTGATCACGTGTAAATTTAACAGCAGCTGAAATATTCAGACTGTGTTCATCAGTCATATTCTTTCACCACACAGGACGCACTGAAACCACACCCTGACTCAGACTGAGATGATGACAAATTAAAATGGGCTTTGAGCCAACAACATGCTCCCCCTTCTCAGTACTACACATCAACACTACCAGTGTTGTATAAAGTACTAGAAAGCAATACTTGAGTAAAAGTACAAGTATCGTACTAGAAAAAGACTTTGGTAGAAGTGAAAGTTACCTTTTAGAATATTACTTAAGTAAAAGTCTTAAAGTATCTGATATATACTGTACTTAAGTATCAAAAGTAATTTTCTGATATTTAATGTACTTAAGTATCAAAAGTAAAAGTAAAAGTTTTTTTTTAAAAAAGCAAGCGGTTAGAACTTTTATTGTGGCTTTCTTATAGTAAAGCATAAACCATATTCAGGGTTCCCATATCTTCTTAATCTCACTCATCAAATCAAAATCATATTCTTTTCTAGGACTTTTCAGGCACAATTATGTTAAGTTCAAAGAACAAACAGCATATTTTTAGAGCTGACATCAATGTACAGAAACATTTCTTGCAACACGGGTGTATGACATTATCTTCACCAGTTCACCACTATTGTCGGGGTGGTCGCAGGGCTCAACATAAAAAAAATCCCCAAGGGCCCCTGGGGCCAGTAGATCAGAGTTTTGCTGGCCCCTTCTACATTGATAACTAGATAGGCTACTTAACTAGAAAATTATCTCAGATTAGTCCTGTATGCCTAATTTGAAATAAGACAATTCTGTTGCTAAATAATACAACCGGCAACATGTCAACAATGAAGAACCATCATTCACGTGCATATTAAGTAGCCAAATGTATTTGTTTTGGTCTTAAAATACATCCATAGGTTTACCGCTCCAGCTGAGAGGATGGCTCGTTTAGACAGCAGCTACGTTTACAAGAGTTTGTCACAAAGTTCAAGATTGGTTGCAAATTAAGACAAACAGTCAGACTATAAACTGACATCTTTCATTTTAGCTCGTTTGTAAAGTCGCTATTTGCAGAGTAGAGCTGTGTTTGCACAGCGCGGTGGACCAGAGTGGACAGCGCAGACTGAAATATCGGTTTCTACGTGTTTCTGCCTGTAGAACAGGTAGGTGGGTTATTGATAAGTATTGACTCTTTAATCATGGAGGTTTTAATGTAGGCTTCCTACTTACAGTAACGAGTGTAGCGTTAGTTCATCTGCGCCATCGGCGGTAAATAATCCTCGGTAACGTTTCCAGTCAGTAGGCTACATGTGCTGCGTGTGACGCACACACCAGTGACTGTGGCTGCAACGGGCCCGACATACGTTTTTACTGGCCCCGGGCCATCGGGCCATTGCTTATGTCGAGCCTGGTCGTCTACGATAACGGGAGGTCCTCCAGTAGATGCTCGTGCTTCCATGGCGGTTTCAGTTGTGCGTGCTCCTCCTCCTTTAGCAACAAACAAGCGCTGAAATAGAGCGCGCGGCGTGCGGAGCGTGCGTAATGCAATCTAGGAGCAGTGATTCGCCAAACCTCCCTTATTGCAGTCGCACACATTTCTTCTAATTTTATTTTTTAGTAACGAGTAACGAAGATGCTTAGTGGAAATATAACGGAGTAAAAGTATACATTTTATCTATGAAATGTAGTGGAGTAAAAGTGAAAGTTGACATAAATTTAAATAGCGAAGTGAAGTACAGATACGTGAAATTTCTACTTTAGTACAGTAACGAAGTATTTGTACTCCGTTACATTACAACACTGAACACTACATTACATTACAGGACATTCCAAGTCAGACTTCCTTTCTCAGTTTCAGAGTTTCCGTTTTATTGAAGACATGAATTCAAAAGCCAACAAATACCTGATATGAAGCAAAGGACTACTGTTTTAACTCAGTGTGGCAGTACGTGGTAATGACACTCGGGGAATTTAAGATTTCCGACAACGCCACTTGGGATAGGTCCAAGACCTTTAAAGCACACAGGTTGGTTTCCAAAATTAGGGGTCAGAGACAATAAAGTAATTATAAAAATATACAATTTTATTTATTTTAAATGTATTTCAATAGCGCTTATTTTCTGTTAAAAAGGTAGGTAATGGATATTAGAAGAAAAAAAAGAAACAAAACACAATTCAAATCAATAAACCCCCATGCATAATATTCTGTCCTAGCAGTTGTGCCCTAACAATGCTTAGGCAGATAGTGAATAAGGTAATGAATGAAGCTAGTTTGACGTCTTTATAAGATGGAGATTTATTGAAGAGTTTGTTCCAAGCATTGCTTTCTTTTTGTAAAACTAAGGAATACAAACAAAAATATAATTACTAAATAGCCAAATATTCCTTTCATGTTTTCATACACGCACATATTAGCCTGTGCATATACACACGCAGCTAGTGCTAGCATAACTTACACAAGGAAAAAGAATGAGCTATGCTAACATGAAATTACATCTTAATAACTATTATATTATTGTATACATATTCACATAAGTGTTAATTATGATATCTGCATACAACAACCAAAAGAACACTTACGGACGTATTGCTCCAAGGATCCGACATGTATAGAACAGCCGTACTTCACCATTTGACACGTGTGGAAACTAAACTCACCAAATGCACTACCCATTTTCGCCACTAGGCGACGCACTCGCACCAGAAGCAACACATGCAATATGTACAACAGTTAATAAGTATGTAAGTAAAAGTTTTTGCATAAAACAATATTTTTGTACAGCCTAAAGCCTGTTTGACAGTTCTGCGCAGGCTCCACGCAGAGCTTTCGCAGTAGCCTACGTAAGTGGTCTGATGTTTATAGCCTACTTATGAGCTGGTGTGTGCGTCGAGCCGGCGTGTATATGTATGGCGTGTACACACACATGCCGGCTCGACGCACACACCAGCGCACAAGTATACACATCAGGCCACTTGCGTAGGCTATGGCTACTCTTGTTTGCACTGCTGGCTGAACTATTTAAAAATGCCGGGTTTGTTCAGGACACCCCTGTCTGTCGCTAGCAATGCAGATTCTTTCTGACCAATCAGGAGTCTGCAGGTTTTCACGTCACCTTTTGGTATCGCCTCAGCTCGCTTGGAACCTTGACTGAGGTGTGTGACGGGGCGCATACTGCCGTCACGGCAGCGATGCGCTACCTAGTTTATCTCTCAAAGACTGAGTGTAAATGTTGCCTGTATATGTTTTGGTTAGCGTGTCAATATGCTCTTATTACTTATCATACTGGTTTCAAATCATCTGTTAAACTAGCCATTCATCAAATTCCCCACAGTAATCCTGTAGCGTTCTTGTGCACATATTTAACATGTAATACTGCGGTGATTTATACATCCATCAATACATCATCCTCTATTGTTTAAAACCATACCGTTTATGTCACAAACATCACCATTTATAATAACCGTGCAACACTTATGTCTTTGTTAACTACATTGCTGTTTATTTAGTTTAAAAGGTAACAGAGGGTAACATGTAGCGATGTTACCTGTGAACCTCCTGCTTCGAGGCATATATCGAAGAAATGAACCAATTTGGAATGGAGCTTTGTATTGGAGCTTGATTTGTTTTGAGATAATCACGTGACCAGTGACGTCTGAAGCTTCGTTTCACACCCACCCACGTGACTGCTTCGAAGTTGAATTCAAAGCTTTAAAATTAGTGTGACACAGATCGCGTATTTGTGGGTTGTTGCAGTAGGAGAGTCAACAGAGTTATAGAATATAAAGAGATTATTATAGCGATTATTATAGCGAGTATTATAGCGAGTAGAGAGTTTATTGGAGGTAAGTTTATAGCGTGTTGACACAACACAAGCATGTGTCATTTGTACGTGCTGGCCCGTAATATTCTGTGTACACCTGCCTCCTCTGTGCCATGTGAGCTGGTGAAGTGGTCAGTAAGAAAAGAAATCGGCTCAGCCCTGGAACAGTGGAAAAAATTCTGATTTTGAATAAAAATGACATTTGATGTCTATTCCCACAAACAAACAAATTTGTCACCAAGCACAATAATATCCCCTTGACCTGTCCATGAGCACTGTTATTCTCCGTAAGTACCATCAATGTTTGTTAACTGTCACAAGCACTTTCACTGTCCCAAAGTATGTCCTTGCCACTGTCAAAGCACTGCCCCAATCAATTGACTCAAACAATTTCTATAAGAACTACACTGGCAGTAGACTACATGTCAGACTGTTAGATTGCTCATATAGCGTACGCCTTCTGCACTGCCTATCTCACATATTTGGCTGAGGAGACAATGTTGCTCTAGGCTACGTACTCAATATAATCACAGAAACGTGTACAATCTTCATTTCCCTCCCAAATTGATGCATTTGTTTAAAAATTTCAAGACAAGTTCACAACCAAAATCCTAACTTTATTGTTTGTGGAGAAGGCAATTACATTTTTATTTATGCAAGGTTCCAAATAGTTATTTCTGTCATTATTTATTAATCCATGAATTCATACTCAAAATGTATTCATCTTCGACTCAGCCATTCATGGATAAAGTTTGTGACGCAATGCTATCCTTAACTTCCACCACCAGATGTCCTCATAGAGTACTGAAGCTTTGAGTATTGAACCTTTTTTTCGATACAATTGGATTGAAAGCTTCACTGGTTCAGAAAGCTTCAGTTCGCCATCACTAGTAACAGGTAGTCTGTGTCTGCTCTCTTTTGTTGATAAAGGAAAGTTTGCCACAATGACGCTAGGACATCCAGGGTAACAGGAGGTTACCGGAATTATGAGTCATTATTTTATTGGCCGTCAAGGTATCTTGTGGTTTTGTGAAATGTTTTTGTTGAGTCATGTAAATAATCTTCAGTTAATTTTGTAGCCTAATAGATCGATATAGACTGGCACTTTCAGTTGCTCGGGGAGCAAGAGGAGTGAGTACGTATGTCTGTTGAAGGCTCTGGTGACTAGTTTAAAAAAGTCAACTTGTATACAGCTTTACCTTTGTATCATTTAATAATTTTTTTTGACTCTCACGTCAATTTGTTTTATTTTTTGTGAAAGTATTTATTTATTTTTAATTTTGATTTTGTTAATTGTTTGTTTTGACTGTGGGCCTTGATTGGGACAATAATAATAAAATCCCATCATTTCAACATCATCGCTGACTCATTTTGAGTGTCTACACCTGCTCACGACTACTCCTCTACACCTACCCTCAACAAGGTGGTACTAAAAAAAGTATGTGTTGGCAGGTACCAGGTACTTTATTCCGTAATGGAAAACCAAAAAAGGCGAGTAGGGTCGAGGCGAGTCGAGCAGGTACCATGTAATGGAAAAGCTTCATATGTCAGAGCTTGATAACGCCTATGGGTCGAAACAGGGAGGCATGCAGCTTACCAAGACAGCCAACGTTATTAACAAGTAACACAAAACAAATTTCAAAAAGGTTCAAATTTCTATTTATTAAAATTGTTTAACACTCCACTGTTCAAGTGAAATGAATCTGTAGTGCAACCTAAGGGCCAGATGTAGGCTATCAATCCAACCACAAAATAAAGTCACTTTCAGGAGGAATACAAAAATAAAAACTTAAAGTAAACAGAACAAGTGCAAAAAGAGTAGCCTGTATTTGCTTTTTTAAACAGTAGGTAAAATAATGAATAAGCTCTTCTTTAACATCCAAGCTCTTCTTCCTTTAATTTAACTTTAATTATTTGTATCTACAGGCTGGTTAAGCACTGTAGGGAGGAGAAGTTGGACAGTTATTTGTCTCGTTCCAGTGATTGGCACATCTGGGTGATGGCGTCAGATATGCGTTATCATGTTAGATGTATTTCCACTCACATACCCAACAACTGCTGAACAACGCCGACACACAGTCCTCGTCTTATCCACCACTCTCTTGACGGCAGCCTACTACTGGAACTGACCCGAAGACCGAAGTTTTTGAGGCGGGGATGGTATTAGACAAGAGGACATGACACGGGAGGCTCGATGCAAATTATTTGTGTCGACGCATTTTTGTAGTCGATGACGTAGACTACGTCGACGAATCGTCCCATCCCTAGAATAAATAGCGATGTGGAAGACTCAACAGGGTTTTCCATAGTAACAAGGGTCTCATTTACAGTGGTCGGGTTTAGCAAATTGGGGGCCCAAGGTGAAGGTATATATGGGGCCCCCCCATCCGATCGTTACAAGAGAAAAAAAATAAAAATGAAAGACTGAATGGTGGATAGGCAGGTAACCTTCCCCTTTAAACCCTGCATACACAAAATCAAAATGGAAAGCAGAGAACACACAAAAGTCCCTTTCCGACCGGAGGGATTTTTGCAGTTCCTAGAACATAACGTTGCTAGAACTCTTTTTTTCTCATGTTCCAACTGGACCAATTTGGGGATTTTTAAGTCCCTCTGGCTGCAGTTCCTGTAACTCTTTCAGCTCCTACTTCAGGGCAGCAGGGTCTTTTCTCTGTTCCCTTGTCAGCATCGGGACCTATAGGTCAACCAGGCTCAGGTTTCCGGTACAGACAGACAAACAACGGGACAATTTTAACAGTTTTTGCCATCTTATTCATCACTAAATTCACTTCTGACAATATTTTAGGTGAGAAAAATGAACTGTTTAGATTTCGAATATCGGCGGTCTTGTGAAAATCGTTGCTGAATTGACAGTTTGCTTCAAAGTTTTCGGGGGTGAGAAGCTCTCGTGAAGTGAGGCAACAGTTGGCAGGCAGCTGCCCCGGCCACTAACCCGTCGCTCGGCCAGTCACATGTTCAGAGACCCCGCTGTAAGCTGGAGGTCTCTCAGACCGGTCTCACACACACACACACACACACACACACACACACACACACACACACACACACACACACACACACACACACACACACACCACTGTAAGCAGGAGGTCTCTCAGACTGCTCTCGTAAATAAGAGGCTTTTATTTGGACATTGACGGATCGTTTGTTTAAATATCACAACACATGTCCATCATAAAATCAACAGTAACCTGTGGTTAACTGTCTTTTAGGAGTTAAACTCCACAAGCACCTGCAGGCTTGACAACCTCGCTGGCCGGCTGTCACCCACACACACACACAGTCACAGTCACACACACACAGTCACACACACACACACACACACACACACACTCGTTTTTTTTACATTAAAAACATATTCATAAAATCAAAGGATTTTTTTTGGCAAAAAGAAGCTTTGTGCAATGTGTAGCGGACTTAGCTGAGTTCACCAAAAGTGGTTTGACATGAATAGGTTAAAAGGTCAAGCTGCATAACCAGCACTGTTTATTCTTTTTTTTTAAGATCAAATCAATATCAATATAAGCAGCAAGACAAATAGTCAGGGTAAACCCCCACAAACAGTCATATATTTAGCAATACATCACAAACAGTAATATACTTAGCAAATATTGCCAAGATGAATAATTTACTTTATATGAGTGAGTGAGGTTTGCAATTGGCATTGCACTTGAGATTGAACATTTCAAACATTCTACAAACAAACATACTGTGTACATGTGTACGTGTGTGTGTGTGTGTGTGTGTGTGTGTGGAGGAGATGCACTGCAGTACTTAGCCTCGTCAAAGCTCCAAACTCATTCGATTAGCATGAAAACATGTCCCAGAGAGCGACAGAGTAGGTACACATCAGGTAATAACTAGCCTGGTGTGCCCGTCCTGATCTGGCGAGCTCCAGTTCTCCACTCTCAGATCAGTCTGGCATCTTGAGATAGAGAACATTTGGAGCCGTTCGCCAAACGACTGACCAATCAGCGATGGTTTTGAGGTGGGTTTAGGTGGTGATAGACAGATGGTTTATCCAATCAGCTAACCAGTGTTATCAGACAGCGGTAGCCGCTCGCTAATGCTTTTTTTCTCTTGGATCCTTCTTTTGGAATATGGTCCGGGAATCTGAAATGGTTCCTTTTATTCCTAAATTCTCGTTACACAAACGGCAAATCTCCTTTACCGACATGTTGCTTGCATGCTGAGCTTACGAGCTATGCTTTGCCTGCAGCAGCAGGGGCGGGCTTGTGGTTGTATTTTCATACGCTTCGTGGATCTGATTGGTTGATTTGGCCCGTCTATCACCAACATAGGTGATAGACAAATGGTTCATCCAATCAGCTAACCAGTATTTTCACCCCTTCCCAAAAGTTCTCCAACGGAAAGTTACCAGATGGATATGCCGAGCAAATGCGAAGCAATCCCCCCCCACCCCACTCCTCCCTTTGTTCATGGACACATTATTCCATTTCTGTTAGTCACGTCTGTGATAATTGTTCAGTTTATGTCTTAGTTGTTAAATCTTTTAATGTGCATGCAAATATTTGCATATATTAAGTTTACTTAAAATATAAAAGCAATTGAAAGGGAAACGTTTTGTTTTTTGCTGAGTGTATGTCATATGCAGTGTAAAGACAAACTTCTTTTCCTTCATTACACTAGCAGTTTGACCTTAGAAACCTAAGTGATCATCTTTTTCCAGAACTGTAAACTTTAATCTGTTAGAGTGTTTTCCAGTTATTGAATGCATGTTTACTTCATCCATTACACTGTAAAATCTCAGAATCAAATGACATTGTCTGTGTCTATAACACAGGTCAGAAACGTTTCATGTCTACATGAATCTTTTCACGATAAGGCTGATAATACCACCTAAATGAAATATTAAAATACCATCAAGTACTATAAAGTAATCAATCAAAGCTAGAGGTGCTTCCTATATATACACAGAAGTCTGTTAACTCTATGGCTGACACACAGCATAAAGGGACAGCTGTCACCCTAGTAACTGTTACCGTGGTTACAGGATATGAGGTCTAGGTGTGAGCCCGTCTTAGTTTGTTCTGAGGTGACATGTTGTCCTCGTGTCTGTGTGGGTTTCCTCTCACAGTTCAAACACATGCATGTGTCCAGCTGTGCACAACCTTATTGTTAATTTTGATGGTTTAAAGGCCATTTTCTTAAACTTCATCATTTCTGACGTATGAAATACAAAGACACAAAACAAAAAAAAGCTATTCAAGCTGCAAACTCAACAGTGACACATGATGAGGAAGGAGGTGGGCTTTACTGTTACTGTGTGTCTGGTTAGACACCTATAGTGCTGATCTCAGATGACCAACATTTCAAATGGAGGAACCATCTCTACAGCTGCTGCTGGGTGAGTTCAACCTAATGTGTGAGTGTTTGTCTCAAAGGTCAGTTTTAAAACATGTCTGCTGTTTATAGAGCAGTGAGTTGAAGAGTGACTGATGTATGCAAAGACTGAATTCAACTAAACAGCATCAAGAGATTATATAGCGCTAAAACAAGAGAGCAGGGGCGGATCTAGAAAAATATTTATGGGGTGGTGAGAGGGGGGCAGAAATTTTTGATGGGTGGCAACATATGGCAGACGTATATATACTGAATTTTATCACAGTTTGATGAGAAATAGTATGTACACACTACAAAAGGGCACAGGCTGCCATTTAGAAACTCATATAGAAACTTCATCTCATGCGATCAATGTCCTGCATTTGAGGTGACCATACAATGTGATCTCACTTAATAGGAGATAGATGTATGATAGAAGTAAGGGGCATTATCACAGGACAGGCATTAAGGTAAGACACAGGCGATGAGAGGCAGATGTGTGAGAGGAGAACCAAACTGTATTTGACTGTCAGAGGGGCAGCGTTGCAGGCAGCATTAGGAACTGTCATTGATTAGTTCTAACCATCAGACTGTGTTAACACACACTAACATTTTAGGCTGGGAGAGGATTTTTAGGTTCATTTGTTTAATTTTTTAATTTCATCTGAGCAATAGATCTAAAATACATTCTACACAAAATATAAAAACTCATCTCCACATCTCATCACACTGACAACCTTCCCTAATTATTAATATTTAAGTAAACGTGAATTTTTATATTTATTTGATGTATTTGATTTGATATTGTCAAAGCAATGTCTCTTAAATTTTAGCTGCAACACATGTAAATGATCTGAAATAAATAGCCTGGGATATATTTAAAAAAATATATATCTCTGATAAAGCTCCTTCACTTGTTTTCAACATCAATCAGACCCGCATAGCCCAGTAGCTCATATAGGGAGAGGGGGGGGTACGATGGACTGAAGCATATTCTACTCACAGAGTGACGACTGACTCTGAACGGGTCCAGCACGGGTTGAATGCGCTTTAGCGGGTCAACAGCGTAACACGCGTCTTGTGTATGAAATGTCTGTATTGTCCCTGGCTGCCCTGCATTTTTATGAACTATGATATTCTGACCATGGGTCACATCTCTCGCCCAGGCCAGGTCCAGCAGGCTCCGTCTCACACGCTATTACTCAACAAACTGAAGTTACCGTAGTTCCATTTAATAACTTCTAATGTGTTTAACAGAGAGTTACCAGCGGAAACACTGGTACCAATACAGGTTTCCCTCTCATACTTATCAATATACAGCTGTGTTAATAACAATTAAAACTGTAGACAAATGTCAGCATGTGGACCAGCGGCGCTGTGTCTCTCCATGTTGCAGGTGAGCCGGACGGTGTGTGTGTGTGTGTGTGTGAGTGAATGGGGGGGCGGGGCTGCGCGGAGGAGAGATCCAAACACAGGCACGGCTTTCCAGAAGGAACGGGTCATGTAACGCAACATTAAACCATATCCATAGAAACGACATCACTTTGTTCATGGAGAGGCAGCGGATGCGAGGACGTTAGGTGTACCGGTGCGACCTGGGAAAAATCTTAGTCGCACCCTTACACATTTTGGTCGCATACGTGACCAAATTGGTCGCACTCTCGAGGTAGGTGTGATTCTGTAGTAGATGAAGATTCAGTCAATTCTTTAAAAAATCAGAAAAGGGTTTATTGCCACAATAACTACACTTATGTGGAATTTGCCTTGGTGAATGGTTCATACATGACTAAACCAACACAGTCTCACTCCCTACTCGTCAAATGTCTGATGCATGGCCAAGGACCCCAGCGTTAAGTTTCATCGACAGGGGGGTACCCGTTGCGTTATTTTTCGACGGGGGGGGTCCGTCAGATCCCTCACCGTCCGATATCGACAAAAGAAAAAACACGCCCCCTTAATTTAAAATCTGTCACAGTTTTAGCCCAGTAACCGCTGTTTTAATCAACATTATTCATGAGATATTATCATGGTTTATATGTATTGCTCTTAATGTTATTATTTTGGTCTATTTCGTCCAGGGAAGCTGGTTTGCTTTTTTGTTTATTGATATTTTTAAAACTATAATGCTACATCTAGCAACATTGATTTAGATGTTATCATGGGATTCATTTCTTTATTTTTATAATATTATTTTGGTCTTATTACTGGTGAAATATTACAGTATATGCCGTAATACAGAACATTACGATATGATTCAAAGCTGATATCCCACAACGCAATGCGGGCATTACATTGTGATATTATGAAAATCACAAACGGCTGGTATGAGCGTGTTAACGGCTGTGTTATCATTTCTACGAGCTTAACTCTTATTGAACAGATTTGTCTCTTCTAAACTGTTGATTCTTTCAGCCGGACGACATTCAGGTCACCTCGGTGCTTTCAGCAGCCACAGCTTTGTATGAAGGATTCTTTGTGGGACCATTACACCGTTTATAACACAGAACAGAAAGAAGAAAAACAATAAGAAGGCCTGCAGCAACTGACAGACCAACCACGAGTCCAGGATATCTGCCATCTGCTGAGGCTTTGAGAAAATAAGATAAAATAAGATAAGATAGACTTTATTAATCCCACAGTGGGGGAATTCCAGTGCTACAGCAGCTCAAAAGAAAAATGTACACACATCAGAACAACACAAATACACATTAATTAGACATAGGAGAACAAATACAGGCTACATAAAGTATAAGAAATAGAAAAAATAAAATGTTAAAATAATAATAGTAGTAATAAAACAAACATTTACACAATAAACACCCTTATATAAAGAGACAGTATATAAACACAGATATACAGATGAGTAGAGATGACATATTGCACAGTTCGAGGTAATACAGAGTAATAAATAGATAAATGTGCATAGTGCAAAATATTATCCAGTGATGGCTCATATTGCAGAACCAGCTAGCAGTGCTACATTATGATGTTGTATTAAAGAGTCTGACTGCTGGAATAAATGACCAGCGGTAGCACTGAGGGTGCAGCAGTCTGCTGCTGAAGGAGCTGCTCAGGGAACTCACTGTCTCATGTGGGGGGGTGAGCCAGGATGAGAAGGTGAAGCTATGTCAAGCCAGGAGTACATAGTTCTTAAATAGACCACTGTATCGATCACAGATTTACTGATGCTAAAATGGAGAAGACGCATTGTGTATTCTTTACACAGAGTGAGCAGCAGCTTCATATGGAATTATGACAATGTGAAACACATTTGTAAAAAAGAAACAGCAAGAGCCTAAGTAGCCTAAAAATATACATTTACTGACCATTGCTCTGAACTGAAACTGTCATATCATTCAAGAAGTTAGGCTAATTATTTGCACAAATGAGCAGTTGTACTCTTTGCCTTAAAAGTGAGCAGAAGACAGCCTAATGTTACGCAGGAAATGTACCATGAAGATCAATTACAACCACTTATCAACAATGCTGTGAAGTGTACATATCCCTCTCTCTCACTTGTATGGGCTAAAATAGGAATTCCCTAAGGAATATATTTACTCCCACTGCTCGCTTTTCAGGCAAAATATACAGCTGTTTGTTTGTGGAAATTACTAGCCTAACTCCTTAAATGGTTTCATTTCAGAGCAGTAGTTCGTAAATCTATATTTTTAGATATATCATTCAGTCGGTCCGCTTCTGCCACGGTTTTTCCACACTTTTTTTGTTTTTGTTTTTTACAGAGGCAGTTTCCTTCTTTATTTATTGGATGCTTTGCTTCCTAGTAGGCCTATATGGACAGAGAAAAGAAAGACTATAAATAAACTGGACTCTAACATCTAGAAACTATAAAGATAATTAAGATACATTTAATTCACACTTTAACCGTGACTATCAGTTATTTCCCCCCAGCAAAGTATAAGGTCAAAAACCATTGAGGTGTCCTCTCCCTGTTGTTACATGAATGTAAAGTAGTCTACATCACTATATAGTTACTGGTCCAGTCAACTAAGACTATAATTAGGGAGGATTGAACAATCATAAAAACCTATAATAATTGTTCAATCCTCCCAAATTATAGTCCCAGTTCACTTGAGAGAACACAAATTGTGTGCTAAGAATGCCAAATACACATGAAAGAGGAACACACATGGTCTTTGTTAAAGAACACTAAAATAAATAAATCAACTAAAATAGTTAAAGTTGTACTTGTCTCTGACCAGTCTGCTGTTGTTGGAACCACTAATACGTGTATAGCACTTTATATATTATCCTTCATTGCTGACTTCATTTAAAATACATCTGCAACTGTATCATCCTTCTCAAATTATCTCAACAACTGCCGGAAAATGTTCACCAAACTTCTAAAAATATGAACAGCAATTTTCATACAGCAATATAACAGTAACAATAACTGTCACATGAATAATTATTAAAAAATAATGGTCACAACTTTATATAACTGCTTTACTGAACAGCAATATGTACGTGTTGTATTTTAATGCAGGCTGATAATAATAAGGTAAAAGCACTGCTGAGTGAATCCAAGGTCTTCTTCAGGTGTGAAGTTAAGGCTACCGGTCTGAAGTGGTTGGGCTCCCTGGGATGCGCAATTTTAGGAACTGGGACCACACACTCAACAGGTCTCCCATTGCAAAGTTGTAAAGTCCAGAAAAAAGGAAAAGAAACACAGCTAATCTCCACAGTTGTACATCCATGTATGCACATGCGTTGAAGAACAGTGTGGAAGAAGAAAAAACGCGAAAAAAGAAATACAAATATGAGAAATACAAAAAGGCTCAGATCTGCTGCAACAGGCTACCACTCACGCTGCTCCATCTTGCATGTGAGAAGAAAGAAAGCATGATGTAATGCAGTCAGACAGCCAGCAGGAGGCAGCTTTCACCCTGTTCTCCAGAGGAGCATTTCACTGGAAAGGCTTTCACTTCTGGGAAATCTGCAGAAAGATCAGTTTAAACACTGCCAGGGACAAAAAGTCCAGTGGACAGACAGAAACAGAACTGCATTAATGCATAAATATGTGAAAAGAGTTTATTTCTATGCTACATACAGTTTTGTGCATCTGTTTTCTATCAGATCAGCAGTTTGTCTGCAAGTAAACATGTTTCTGTTTATCTTGGATCAGTTCCATTTTTTTTATCTGAATGCAAAACATGTCAGTCAAAGACACACCCATGAAGCTGATAAGAAATATGATAACTAAAACATATACACACCCATTTAGACACCGCTTTAGCCCACATAATTAAGTCTCCAGTGTTGTTAAAGAAATAAAGCTGATCTGAGAGCTGATTCCGACTGTTTTATCCAAATGGGCCACAGAGAGAGAAGAGCAGACTGAAGTCATGAAGGTCACAACTGCATGTTTTAATTAGAAGATTATGACTACAGTGAGGCAGCAGAGTCAGTCACTGGGTATAGATTATTTTTACTTTAGAGGTTAGAATCAGACTCCACATATGTGAACGCACATACAAAGAATATGGGCCATGTCTTCACCATTCTAGGAAACACAAACTCTTACAGGAAGACAGAATCAGACATAAAGCTGAACACAGAGACATCTACATACACATTTAACTATTAGGAATCAAATATAGCTGCATATATAATAAATATAGAATATAATAATGACAACAAACAAGTCAAAGTGTTTCTGTAACTTAACAAGAGTATAAATAGTGTGACGGTGCAGAGAGGAAATAGTTAATAAAGTAGACTGAGGTCAGTCTGTGGTCTGTGTGTGTCTGATCAGTAAAGATGGCTGCTGCTTCCTCTGCTGCTCTAAGTGAACTCGTACCGCCTTATTTATTCTATAGTCAGCTCTTCTTTAAACTGCAGAATGACATTGAGCAGTAAACCCTGAACTTCAACACTATCGGTTTTGTTTTCTGTTAATCATTCCAGTGAGATTACTTATAGAACAGGTCAGTGCTGTGGAACTTGGCTCGCAGGCTGAAAAACTCCCTGAAGCAACACTAAACTAGGAGTTCAAGCTGATAAACCTTGTATCAGCATTTGGAATTCAAATGACTGAGTCCTATTATCACGTTACAGCATGTTTATCAGTGAGGGAGGAGGAGAGTATCAGAGACAGGTCTGGTCTGGCTGCTCTGTCTAGGGTGAGCGATGCCTGAGGTCAGAGTAAACAGTCAAATGGTGTCCTACCCCAAAACATGTTGGTCAGGTTTTTATTATGAAGGATTTGATTGGATGTTGGGAGATTTAATGTGGCAGACTCATCTCTGTGTTCAGCAGAGCAGCTCAGCTGATGAGTTCAGACAGATATCAACTTTAAAAATAAAACACAAGAGGACTAGTTCTCTCTAGAGTCTAAAGCTCCACACACTCTGGGTCTTCCCTCAGCTTTCCTTAGTGAGGGCCTGCTGCTGCAGACTGATGACATATAAGAGAAATAAAGACCAGACTCAGGGACTGGGCTCACCGCCAGAGACTTCCTGGAACAGGAAACTAAAACGAGAACAACAACATCACGTGTCTCTCTTAAAGCGACAAGACTGTTGATGTTTGAATCTTCCAATCAGATCAGAGCTCAGGCTGAAGAAGTTTGCCTCAACATTTTGAAATTCAAACTGTTTTATCATGAAGTTACAGGAAAAGATGAGCAGTGTTAATCAGTGAGGGAGGGGCAGTTTATGGTGCAGCTGCTGCTCAGAGAGAGAGAGAGACAGTAAAGAGTTAAGATCTCACCATGTGTATGAGGTTATGGTTAGACAAGCTGCTCAAGGCCAGACTGATATTTATGAGGTTAGTTCATGTTTGACCCACTTCACACTGAGTCAAACCTGGTTTATTATAAACTACCTTATGAGTTACAGAGACGAAGAGATGCGGTGTGTGATTTTTAGTTCCCCTAAACAAACTACTTCCTGTTTCAACCACAGAAGGCTGCTGAGAATCAGTCATCAATGCAGTTCTCACGCATCAAGAATTTATAACAGAAACAGAAAGCTTTCTGCAAACCCCCCAAAAATCCAGACAGAGCTACTGTTATCAATATAAGGAATTAAGTACTGTTACGTACACATGCTCTTTTCATGACACTTTCTACTTCTACTCAGAGGGAAATATTTTGTACTTTTTACTTAATTACATGTACATGACATTGTGAAGATGCACAATGGGCTCTGGGTAATTCTGATGCCATTTCCATGGATATCCAATGCCATTAAACCAGAGCATGTTTTACTCCCATCCCTGAATGTTATGTGGAGTAGCCAGACCATAACAACACAGGTCAGAAATAAAGTCATGAGTACAAACTACTTTTCATAATAAAAGCTGATATTTACCAGAAGCTGCTCCAGACAGAAGGAACACCAGGAGCATTAATGGAGCCATGAGAGCTGAGAGAGATGCCCTGCTGTCAGGAGGCATGACAAGCTGTTTACTGTGAGGAAGTCTGTGGTTCGGCTGCAGAAGTGGATGGATCCCACAGCAGCGTGGGCTACAGGGAAGCCTTCTGAGGCCCGTTCCAGAAAGCAGGTTTAGTGAAAACTCTGAGTTGGTTAACGCTGAGATGAGGGAAACTCTGGGTTTTCCGTTCCAGAAAGAGAGGTAACTTAACCTCAGAGTCAGTTACTATGGTAACTGAGTCTGTGAACCTAACCTGGTCGGGAGCAGGTTTTCTTCAAGAAACCTCAAGTTTCCCTCTGAGAGAAACGGGGAAAAAAACGTGAGTTTCTCTCAGTCTCCTCCCTCTGAGAGGGAGGAGAAACTAATCTCCTCATTCATTCATTCAGTCTGTATCAGGCGCATTTTAATGCAGTTTTATCTGCATGAATAAAAAAACGTATTGGTTTATGTTAGGCAGATTATAAAACCGTTTTTTTCTCAAACATGTGATGTCCTTTTGTCGACAATCCCGTTGATGAAAAAGCTGTATTAATTCACAGAGAGTTTACGTCGGTATTGAGTCCCGACTATAGATGTATTTTCATTTCCACATAACCGATTTGAGAGTTTTTTTCACAGTCCATCAGATATGTAGATACCTTATCCGTCCTCATATCACTAACATCAGATATGTAGATACCTTATCTGTCCTCATATCACTAACATTAGATATGTAGATACCTTATCTGTCCTCATATCACTAACATCAGATATGTAGATACCTTATCTGTCCTCATATCACTAACATCAGATATGTAGATACCTTATCTGTCCTCATATCACTAACATCCACCATCGTGGACAGGCTTTAACATCTTTAACATCCCAGCAGATTCTTTGTGTCGCATTACGTTTTTTGCAAACGGCAGTTTTCTTTATAACAGTGTATACGGATCACACTGTAATAGTAAAGCCACTGTATGCAGAGCCATCAGAAAAGTGTGACTCGCTCTGAAACGTTTTTTAAACGTTTTTGTAGTGTTCCCTGGACAGTAGAGCCAAAAAGAAATAAATGATTATACATTAAAGTTCTGTTAATGATCATGGTGCTGCATCCTCAGAATGGGATTAGTAGCCTATAGTTTACTTTTTCGCCCGCAGGATTGCACCTAAATGAAATTATAATTCAATTCCAGTTTTTACCAGTAATATTATAAGTTAACTGTGATTAAATATGAAATTAATACACTGTTAATGCGTACGCATTGACTCGAGCAGCAATTTTCTCTCTCTCTTTTGCAGCAGCAGCCGCTGTCTTGCTTTTTTAACGAAATACATGTTCAAACTCACCGTTTGTGCAAAATAATGGAAACACCTGTCAGTGTAACACATTACAGTTCAACATCAACACAAACTACATCCTCCACAATGACTCTATCAACACACACTGGTGTCTGTGTATATCTGTCTGTGTGTGTGTGTGTGTGTGTGTGTGTGTGTGTGTGTGTGTGTGTGTGTGTGTGTGTGTGTGTGTGTGTGTGTGTGTGTGTGTGTGCTGCTTCCTCTGCAGCTCTAACTGAACTCTTACTGCTTTATCTAATAGTAATAGTCAGTTCTTCTTTAAAGCGTAACTCTCGCCAAAATGCAACCTAGGGTCTTTTTGTGAATGTACCTGAGCCAAACTTTCGTTTAAAAGCATAATTTGGACGGAAGCGCCACTTTTAAGATTCACCGTATTTTCGTTTTTGGGTCAAATGGCCTTTTGAATGGGAGTGATAGGGGCACTCTCATGCTAGTCTCAAAATAGCTATTTTTAAAATACTAAGAAGGCTCGACACAACGTGATACTATGCTCCAAGTATCACCAGGGGCTCTACACCTTAACGCAAGCATTGACAACATTGTTTGAGTACACAGATTTACTAAAAAGAAAGTTTTTGAGCAACTCACCGCAGCTGTTGTTGTTTCCGGCCGCAGCCATTTTATCAGTCAAGAACAATCGATTTCCGAATGCAACGTAACAGGGAGGAGAGTAAAGACGTAAAGCTTAGCTCCATATAAATGCACGGATAAGTTGTTGTTTTGTCGTTATTGAAAAACAATATTGACCTTGTAGTTGAAAAAGGAGCCTCATATGGAGTCCGTTCATTCGCATTCGGATATCGACTTGTTTTGACTGCCAAGGCGGTAGCGGCCGGAAACAACAAGAGCTACGGTGAGTTGCTCAAAAACTTTCTTTTTAGTAAATCTGTGTACACAAACAATGTTGTCAATGCTTGCGTTAAGGTGTAGAGCCCCTGGTGATACTTGAAGCAAAGTTTCATGTTGTGTCAAGCCTTCTTAGTATTTCGAAAATAGCTATTTTGAGGCTAGCATGAGAGTGCCCCTAGCTCTCCCATTCAAAAGGCCATTTGACCCATAAACAAGAATACGGTGAATCCTAAAAGTGCCAATTCGGTCCTAAATATGCTTTTAAACTAAAGTTCGACTCACGTACATTCACAAAAAGACCCTAGGATGCATTTTGGCGAGAGTTACGCTTTAAACTGCAGAATGACTTGGAGTAAAAAACCCTGAACTTAAACACTATCAGTTTTGTTGTCTGTTAATCATTCCAGTGAGATTAATTATGAAACTTGACGTGTTGTGTAACATGGCTTGCAGCCTAAAGCAACACTAAACTAGGAACATCATGTTTCTTTCTTAAAGCAATAAATGATCAATGACTGTTATGTTTCAGCCCGGTCTCATTTCGTGTGGCGATTACGAATTTTAAAGCAGTGTATTTCAATGGGAAGCATATTTTGTGATCACAGAACGATTACTGTAGCGAGTAGTATTGATAAGGCGAAAGTCCACGCAGGGAGGCTGGTCAAAAAACACAGGACTTTCACCCTGGAGACCGGGGATCTGGTCCCGCGTGTTGCAGTTCCTTTCCTCGTTATTCTCTTCCTAACCACAACCGTCCCTCTGTTGTCGGCGTTTCATTTCCCCGTTGCTTTGTGCCTCTGCGCCCGGGCATTGCGTCCCGCGAGTGGCGGTCCGTCCTGTTTTTGTGGCCGGCAGGTCAGAAAATCGTGACCTGTACACGTTTAAAATCGTGACCTGTACACAAATTAATAAATCGAAATAACGTGACTATTTCACAACCTGGCGTGAGACCGGGTTGCATGTTTGTATCTCACATCTGAGATAAACTTTGCCTCAGCATTTGGAATTCCAATGACTGAGTCCTGTTATCATGTTCCAGGAAGAGGACCTACAGTGTTTATCAGTGAAGGAGGAGGAGATTATCATGCTGCTGCTGCTGCTCAGAGACAGGTCTGGTTTGAATGTTGCCTAAGGTTAGAGTAAAGAGTCAAATGGTGTCCTATCCCAAAACACATTGGTCAGGTTTTTATCATGAAGGATTTGATTGGACGTTGGCAGTTTTTTGTATAAGTCTTATCTCTGTGTGCAGCAGAGCAGCTCAGCTGATGAGTTCAGACAGATATCAACTTTAAAAATAAAACCCAAGAGGACTAGTTCTCTCTAGAGTCTAAAGCTCCACACACTCTGGGTCTTCCCTCAGCTTTCCTTAGTGAGGGCCTGCTGCTGCAGCCTGATGACATATAAGAGAAATAAAGATCAGACTCAGGGACTGGGCTCACCGCCAGAGACTTCCTGGAACAGGACACTAAAATGTGAACAACATCACGTGTCTCTCTTATAGCGACAAGACTGTTGATGTTTGAATCTCCCGATCAGATCAGAGTTCAGGCTGAAGAAGTTTTGAAGAAACATTTTGAAATTCAAACTGTTTTAAGATGAGCAGTGTTAATCAGTGAGGGATGAGGGGGGTTATGGTGCAGCTGCTGCTCAGAGAGAGAGAGAGACAGTAAAGAGTAAAGAGTTCACCATGTGTATGAGGTTATGGTTGTACAAGCTGCTCAAGGCCAGACTGATATTTATGAGGTTAGTTCATGTTTGACTCACTTCACACTGAGTGAAACCTGGTTTATAATAAACTACCTTATTACTTACTGAGACAAAGAGACACTGTTTGTGACTTTTAGTTCCCCTAAACAAGCCACTACCTGTTTCAACCACTATTCTCAGCAGTTTTGCATCAAGAATTCATGACAGAAACTGAAAGATTTCTGCAAACCCCCCAAAAACCCAGACAGAGCTAAACTGTTACCAATTTAAGGAATTAAGGACTGTTATGTATATATGTTCTTTTCATGCCACTTTCTACTTCTACTCAGAGGGAAATACTCGGTACTTTTTACTTCATTACATGTATGACATTGTGAAGATGCACAATGGGCTCTGGGTTACTGTGAACTGAGAAGACATGCAGACGCCGTCACACCCCTGCCTGCCTAACACATTCTCACTCCTAACTCGTCAAATACTCTCCTCTTGGTCAGGACCCCTTGGCGTCTCTTTCTAACATGATATTATGGTGCAGCAAAGGAATCAGGCCCAGTTCCATACCGGGCAACAACCGAAAATATTTTGCTGCTGTGGCACTGACATTTCCCAATTCTGGACCAATAAAATTCAATGCATCCATCTACAGTATGTAGTCTAGATGTTGGATTACTGCAACACTTCCTCAGTGACTATCATTGTTTCCATGCAGCTGTTGTACGGTGACTCAGCCCCTTGTGGAATAAAAGACAATGCATGTTAACAGCTGCTGTGTTTGTGTTGATGGAGAACTGACCTCATGGATAATTGATCAGGACATGAATAATAAAGTATAGACATCCTTCTTGCTTGCTCATTGTCTCCATCCTCTTCTGGAAATTTATCAGTGGAACATTTTATGATGACTCTAATGTTGCTAGGAAAATACCACTCGGAATTTTAGTGTCATGGGAGCTCTCGTGTTGTATTGACCACAGACACAAAGGAGAGAATCATAGTCATAATATCTGCTTCTATAGATCATATTTAGTGTTGAGTTCAGTTAAACATCTGACAGAAACAGTCAGATATTTAACTGAAGTGTAGATGTAGATGTCTGCTGTGAAACTTCACCAGTTTGTTCAGACATACTGGATGATAAAGAGCTGCAGTTTCTCTCTACCTACATTAAAGAGGAACTGACACCACATACTGACTCAGACTGAGAGAGGGCGAGGACTGGAGGTGCAAATTTAAAATTTTTCAAAACACGTAATACACCCACTAAATACCGCCCATTGTGTTCTCAGACTACTGGGGCAGGCCCAGACAGGAAATGTGGCGCCATACAGATACATCTCATCTGTCAGCTGTTGGAGTCAGTTCAAAAAAGGTTGAACATCCTGTTTTATGAATCTAATCTAATCTAATTTAATTCTCTTTTGTTTGAGAAGCAGGATGTTGTTTAAAAGTCAACAAAACATTAAATAAAGGTGGGGGCAAAGCATCACCAGATTGTTTAGTTGGGAGAGCTGAGCAACCTTTAAGCAATGTTTCATGTTTCTTATGGTCAACATGCATGGTCGCCGTTAAACGTCTATAACGTGTATAATGTTTATACTGATTGGGGTCATAGGTAGAGCAGTCTGTGTCTTTACAAAATCTTGCGGACTCTCTGTGCAGTCGCCCAGGCTGCAGTTGGGATTTATCACCGTCCGCATCTCTCTGACCGTGCTGACTACAAGAAGGATGAAACAAGTTAGAGTGTGTTTGTGAAATCCTGGAGACATGTTGGACAAAGGTGTCTTCTGCTGAGACCAGAGACCCTCCATCAGATTCAGATCTTAGTCTCTCAGGATCACATCCTCCCCACAATCTCTGCTCCTCCTCTACACATTTAAAATATTAATATAACACACACACACACACACACACACACACACACACACACACACACACACACACACACACACACACACACACACACAATATGAGGTTGGATATTTTAAACTGCTTTATCTGTGTTCAAAGTAAGAAAAGTGCACAAAAATGAATATATCAAAGTAAAACAACTTGAGGATCCAAATGTAGAAAAAAAATATTTATTGGATAAAGATACAAGAGTAAACAGTTTAAAGCGCAAGCATTTAAATTTCACTCCATGTAAAATAGTAATTAAAGGTTGAAGCAAGTTAATGGAGCAAAGCTTTTTATGTGTACTGCGTCTGAGTTCATATTGTCTGAACATCTCTGTATTGGCTCCTTAATTCAAACCTTACTGATGAAAAACATCATCATATCTTTAGTTATCAATTAAGTAGCTCATTTTGTTTTTCTCTGAAGCAACTTTTCCTTGTGTAAGATTTCTAGTTCTTGAAAGCTAAAAGTTAATTTGCAGCGAATCACTCTTAGTTTCCCCCTTGTCTGCGACCAATCTGTCATGGGAAACCCTAGAGCTCCAGACAATACAGTTCTCAGACTCGGGGACACAAGCCCCTCCACCACGACAAGGTGGTGATTCATGGAGGGGATCAGCATCATCAGCAGGCGGTCCTGGTCTCATGTCTTTATGTCTTTTATACATCAGGACACAAACCACTGCAACAACTACAAGAAGCAGTCCAACTGGAACACCTGCTGCCAGTCCATGGTATCGGCCTCCAGGAGAGGAGTTTCCATCCTCAGGGACATCAATCATTGCGCTCTTCTGACCTGAAGATAATAAAACATATGAGTCAGTAAATGTGAGGATAGTGGAGCAGCTTTCATCCTCTCTGATGTTAGAAACTGCAGCTACAACCTGATACTCAGAAACACTCACTGAGAGAGACTCACTCACCTGCTGGCTCTCGAACCTGCAGACGGATGATTCTGATTGGCTCAGAGTCTATGATGGCTCTCTTTCTATGTCTTGAACCATCTGGTTTAACTCGACACTCGTATGTTCCGTTATCGATGCTGCTCACATTCTTCAGAGTTAAAGACACGTCTCCGTCCTTCAGATCTCTGTCCACCAGGTCCACCCTTTCCTTAAAGGATGGATTCTGGTAGGTTGATTTCAAGTGTCCGTCAATGTTTAAGAGGACGATATCTGGATCCAGGTCAGGTCTGCTCCACTCTACAGCACTGATGGAGGAATCATCAGCCTGACATGGTAGAATGACATCATCTCCAGGATCCACTGGTACCTCAATCAGGTCTGAAAAACAATAATAAACTACTTTTAATAATAATAAGTCATGGTGTTCCAACAGTTGTCTCCAGGTGTGTCCCTGCAGAAGGTCTCTGTAGAGTCTCACCTGATGGAGACCTTCACTGATCTGTCACAACTGCAGAGATATCACAGGACTTTATTACCACAAGGTCAACTAACCCTAACCCTCTTCATCCACAAAGAAACAAAGCGCTCCTCCAAAGCTGTTGTTGAGACACATGAAGATGATCAACTTCTAATCAATAGTTCAGGTCTTATCATCTCCTTAGATTAGAACAGCTGATCTGATCTCTTCCTCAGTCAGAGTCTCTAAAACAGAAAAACAGACTCCAGGTGTCCTGATGTAGGAAATGTGTTCCTGCTCTCATAGATATAAAACTGTATGTATTCAAAAAATGTTGTACTTAAGTATTGCAAGTAGTTTATTTTAAAATGTACTACTCAAATACTGAAAGTAAAAGTACTGTGTTATTTAGTTATTAAAGAAAGCAGTCCAAAGTTTGAATATCATATTGTTTATATTATGTAATATTAAATGTTTAGCCACGGCTGTAGCCAAAGGAATGAACAAATATTAAATATATTATATAAAAAATAACAAATATTAACAAATACTGAAATAAAATGTACTAATGTCACACTGTGCAAGTCAAATGAACATCCTCTCCAGCACCGTAATGTTTAAAGCCCCAAAACACGTATCACACACTAGCTAGTAACATGTGTGATGTAGCTACAGGAAAGTTAGCAAGCTAGCAACATCCAGATAAACTAGCAGCTTCACATCACAGGGTCAAACAGTTAACATTCAGGAGTCACGGCAGACTGAGACCACGTCCACACGTACCAAAACAATCTTTTTTTTACCCGTCTTCCCTGGATTCATTTCAAGAATAGTTGCGTCCAAACAAATCCATTTGTAAATGACTCAATACGCTACTTCATATGCCAGGCCTATAGGCGGCGCTGTTTCTGATACAGAAATTCACCAAAAAACGGAGAAGAACGACCATTGTCAGTTCCACTTCCCATCATAACATGGCTAGCTAGACTAACGTTCTCTTAATACATCCGCGGACTATAATAACTTTCACCACTGCTCATTTTATAAATGCCGCCGCAAGAAAACCTGACTTTGTTTTCATTGTATAATGTGCTGTTGGATTGCTTTTTATTTTGAAATTTTGTCTGCCATCGGACATGATTGCAGCGTGCTAGCTAACATCGGCAGTCAAACAAACATCAGTGATCCATGAATGATGTCTTTTTGATTATCTACGGTTTTCTGGCGGTAGCCTTTCTACAATAAACCGTGGTAAAAGTTACTATAATCCGTACAAGGAGTTGATAAGCAGACAGATTAGCTAGCTAGTTGATAAGTTGTCTACTTCCACTTTATAAACAACTTAAGCAGCTAACGTTAGCTACATCGGTGCTGTAGCAGTCAGCTACTTTAGCGATGTTTAACATTAGCTACATAATGTTAGCAATATATCTTGTGTATCTTGTGTATTTAGATGAAGTGAGCTGGTTTGATCATCAATTTGGACGTATTCCTATTCCTATGATGGAGCACATAAAAAAAATCTATCAGAGTAAAAGTATTAAACTCATCGAAAATATGTACTCAAGTAAAAGTGGAAGTAGGAGAAAAATATAATACTCCAGTAGAGTACAGATACAGCTTTTAAGTACTTAAGTACAGTAGTGAAGTAGTTCTACTTCGTTACTATACAGCTCTGTTTAAATCCACCAATCACAATGCAGCACGTCACAGGCAAGTCGTTTTAATATGTAATAGCTAAACTGGATATTTATTGCAAATATCCGTATTTCAATTCTTCTTAATCAAAAAGAACATATCATTATTCTTCTTAGGACAAATGCTTTGCCATTCATGTGTATTGGGCTTTTCATTTCAAATATCCAAAATAAAAATCAGATAACCACAAATGATTTGTTATGTAGTCCACACCCTCCTGCTCTTTCCCTCCTTCTGTATCTCTTGGTCTCTCCCCTTCTTCATACAACAAGCATTTTTCAAAACTATGCAGTTTGTCAAACATAAATTACCCTTTGGTAATGTGAAAAAGGTGTGTGAAAACATGGAGGCCACAATAACAAAAGATTTTCTGCTGTTTTCTTATACGAGCATCCAAACAGCACATCGCCAGATGTTTGTTTTAGAGCCCTGCACAGGCCAAAAAGTCCAGCCCTAACCCGGCCCTGGCCCGTGGTGTTCAAGCACTACCCGACCCCAGCCCGACAACGCCCGAACCTGGCCCGACCCTAGACCAACATCAATCACTTTAAGGTCTCTCTGACGCGTGTGCTCTCTGATGCGCTCTCTCTCTCTCTCTCTCTCTGTCGCGCGCTGTCTCTGCTCCACACGCAAACACACACACGTCACACCTTCTCCATAAACAACATGAAATCAAGGAGAGGGCCAACTTTTCCTGCTACAGATTCCCCGGCGTGGTCAGAAAACACAGGGGAGACACTTTGTTTCTGTCACTATGACTCTAGAGTCGCTACTCGCTCCGATCGCCGGCACTCTCTCACTTCTCCCTCTACGGCCAGGGACACATCAGGCTGATTATCGGCCGTGGGACAGTCTGGCGAGGTAAGTGACTCAAATCTGTTCAGTGTGTCCCGTCTGCGTTCATTTTGGCCGACCTGACATGTTTGGTCGACGGCAGGGAAGTCGGGACTCACCCGGAAATGACGAGCGCATTTAGGTGACTAGAGTCTCTCAAAATCTGATGAAAATCTTCTAAACTGACCTTTGTTGATCTGAAAAGACAGATTCAGCGACTGCACGGCCTATTTCTCGCTTAAAATGTTCTCAGAAACACGTTTCAGTGAACTATTTTAGTACAATATGAGATCTGAGTTTCCGGAGAAAACAAACCCATGTGACGCGTTCGTCCAATCAGCTGCCGGTTTTCATTTCTTGGGCAACATTACAGATTAGCGCCGCCTGCTGTTATGGAGACGTATTACGTCTCGTCTCCTCTCGTCTTTTTGGTCGGTTCTGTGGCAGTTTTTTGGACCTCGGGGACGCGACTGATCATATCAACGGGGTTTTCTGTCAACGGTCGGCCGTCGGCTATATGTGTCTTCACTCTACCACACACTCCCAACACACACACACACGCGTCTCGACGCACACACCAGCGCACAAGTATAAACATCAGGCCACTACGGCGAGAGCTCTGCGTGGAGCCTCCGCACAACTGTAAAACAGCCTTAACATGGGCACAATGAAGAGAGAAGCTAAAATAAGCCCGTGTCCGACCCGAGCCCGAATGGGCTTGCAGGGCTCTAGTTTGTTTGCGTTATCTGCAGGACAACCAATGGGAAAAGACACGGATAATGTGTTGTTTTTTTATACATAGGCCTATTTATGAATAATTTGAAACATATTATGTCTGTGTATGTTTATTGGCAGAGGCATTTGTCAACAATAAACAGTTTATTGTCAATAAAATATGTTCAGTGAACCAAAGTCACCTCCATCAAACGTCAGTTGTCAACAACGCGTCACTAACTGAAAAACTCGGTTAGCAAAATTCAGCCCGAGTTTCCCACCTCTGATTCCCACAGGAAGTTACGTGAATGGTGACGTTTTCACTCGGAAAAACGTTTTTCCGATGTCCATGAACGCCACTTATCAGCCAATCAAAAGAAAGGAAAGGGGCTACACAATAGCCAATCAGAAAGTAGCACTAATGTATCTGGGTAAGATTTAACGCAACAACCAATGAAAAAAAAGCATAGAGACCAGAGACCCAAACGGGGCTCTGAGTCTGTCAGAGGGCCTGAGATCTACCGTATCAGCAGAGCAATCACGTAATGCACAGCAGACTATGGTGCAGGATTATTTTCTGAAATATAGTGACTATTATACCTTTATTTTTCTCAAAGTATCACGACTCCTCCAAAACTCAGAGAGCACAGATATATTTTGAATGTGCACAAAGTTTTGAGCAGAAATCTTGCTCAAACTTAACAATATTACAGTCCAGGGGTTTATTAATAAATTAAAATGAATTAATGTATTATTGATGTGAATAATTGCCATATGCACATTTAAGGAGGTTACTTCCTCAACAAAAGATGCAAAAGAGGAGGGAGGACTAAGCTACATGTGTGCTGAATCAGATATAATTAGAAAAGCTGATCTACAGGAGAATAAATAGATAGCTAGATAGAAAGCAATACAGAATGCCTGAGAGCCTTATTGTAATATATTCCATTATGTTTTATATTTGAATTGTAATCTATGTTTCTCTTTACATAAAAATATTTCCAGTATAAATTGATTCAGAAAAAGGTAAAAATAGGTGCATACAAATTCACTAGAATGCAGGAAATGAAGTGGTCAATGCTCAAAAGTTTCTTCTGTAAGTCTAAGCAATTATTAATAACAAAAACACTAATAATAAGAAACACCCCCATTTCCACGATCTGTACAACCCACCTCCCCTTTTTAACCCCAAGAATGTCACTCTTGTCTGTCTTCAAAACTTGAGAGTCCTGACACTTATTTATTGCAAAACCAATACTGTATAATGCAGTAAAATATGTTACATAGTATTTATACATAAAATTCCACTTAATTAGTCACACTTTCATAAATCCAGTCTCATTATCAAAAGAAACTGAAATGTATTATATATAAATCCATCAATGTATCTGTTTTAAACACATTTACATTTTCTCCTAACAAGAGGACATACTTCTGTAAGACAGGTCAGAAATAAAGTCTACATGAATCTTTTCACAATAAAAGTCTGATATTTACCAGAAGCTGCTCCAGACAGAAGGATCAACAGGAGTATTAATGGAGCCATGAGAGCTGAACGAATGTAACCGGTCATATTTCTCTCCTTCCCTGTTCTCTCCCTCTCTTGATCCGTTTCTACACCACGCTGGACTGTAAACTTTGCTCTGTGAACTGGTGTACGTGTGAGTGGCTGGAACTGTACAGCACTGCGCTATATATATACTGTACTATACCCAGACCATGTGGCCCTCTGCTGGACTCTGAGTGTTCCTGCTAACTGTTCACCTCCAGGCTCTTTCAACCAGCTGTCTACACTGAGCATGTGCAGCTGACAGATAAACAACAATAAAACATACATATCTACAGTATATAAACATACACATTTTACTGCTACATTTAACACTTTACACATAGACCTGTCCTCTAATAACTGAACATAAAACAAACACACTCAAACTCAACAATAACACTGCTGATGAGAACATGGAAACTCAACAACATGACACACAGTGTAGCACTTATTAGCTCAAAAATAACTTTAAACATCTTACTGATCCCACTTCTCTACAAGTCCATCAGGAGCACTGCTGTGCTACATAATCACTTTCTGTGCAGTCTTTCATTCTCAGTCACAACTTGACTGGATGTGTGTCCTGCTGTAGAATGCTGGAGACAGAGAGAGAGAGATACACTATTAGAAACTTATTTGTGCTCCTCCGATCGATTAACAGCACCCTCTGTTACTTGTTGAAAGGTTCCTATATATACCCTGGTGAAAAAGCATTCTATTAAAAATATACTTTAATAAAGTGTACTAAGTATATTTTCAAAATGTTGTACTATTTTCGTCAAATCCAAGTATAGTTAAGTGTATTCAATTATGTATTAACTTCAACTTAACATCTATTTGACTACACTTCAAGTGTAAATAGTATACTAAAATGGAACAACTTTTTTTAAACTTCAAGTGCACTAAAATACACTAATGAAAATGAATATTCATGAGCAATTAAGCACACTTACAGTACAACTGCATTGTATTGCCATTCTTATTGAAATACACTTAAAAAGGCATTGCAGCGCAACTTATAGTTGTGTTTAAGTATATTTTATGCATACTGCTATCATACTTATAATTACTTTAAACTGTCAATTTATTATGCCTCTGTGATATTTCAAGTGATCTACAAATGTACTTTGTAACTATATTTAGTGCTTTTAAAGTGTCCCACTATGACAATAATAATGTGTTTGAAGTGAAGCTCAACTACAACCTAAACATCATAAACACGTACTTTCAGTGCAATGTTATTATAGTGTAAGGTAGAAACAAATTGTTTGAAGTATATTTCATCTGTACTTTTATCCCCATTTTGTTATACTTAAGCATGAATGTTGCTATTACACTACAAGTGTATTATATTACAATTCAGTTCAAGTGCATTACATCAACAGATTATAAATTGCATTTCAGAATAGGATCTTTATTATTGACACAAAAGTAAAACACAAAAGCAGATATTGGCAAAAGCAGGAGCCGTGAACAGTTAAGGCAGCGTCAAGAGAAAAAAAAAAAAAAAAAAAGAATATGAGCGATACAAATTCACTAGAATGCAGGAAATGAAGTGGTCAACGCTCAAAAGTTTCTTCTGTAAGTCTGAGCAATTATTAATAACAAAAACACGAATAATAAGAAACACCCCCATTTCCACGATCTGTACAACCCACCTCCCCTTTTTAACCCCAAGAATGTCACTCTTGTCTGTCTTCAAAACTTGAGAGTCCTGACACTTATTTATCGCAAAACCAATACTGTATAATGCAGTAAAATATGTTACATAGTATTTATACATAAAATTCCACTTAATTAGTCACACTTTCATAAATCCAGTCTCATTATCAAAAGAAACTGAAATGTATTATATATAAATCCATCAATGTATCTGTTTTAAACACATTTACATTTTCTCCTAACAAGAGGACATACTTCTGTAAGACAGGTCAGAAATAAAGTCTACATGAATCTTTTCACAATAAAAGTCTGATATTTACCAGAAGCTGCTGCAGTCAGATAGATCAACAGGAGCATTAATGGAGCCATGAGCGAGTGTAACCTGTCATATTTCTGTCCTTCCCTGTTCTCTCCCTCTCTTGATCTGTTTCTACACAACGATGCACTGTAAACTTTGCTCTGTGAACTTGTGCACGTGTGAGTGGCTGGAACTGTACAGCACTGCGCTATATATATACTGTACTATACCCAGACCATGTGGCCCTCTGCTGGACTCTGAGTGTTCCTGCTAACTGTTCACCTCCAGGCTCTTTCAACAAGCCGTCTACACTGAGCATGTGCAGCTGACAGATAAACAACAATAAAACATACATATCTACAGTATATAAACATACACATTTTACTGCTACATTTAACACTTTACACATAGACCTGTCCTCTAATAACTGAACATAAAACAAACACACTCAAACTCAACAATAACACTGCTGATGAGAACATGGAAACTCAACAACATGACACACAGTGTAGCACTTATTAGCTCAAAAATAACTTTAAACATCTTACTGATCCCACTTCTCTACAAGTCCATCAGGAGCACTGCTGTGCTACATAATCACTTTCTGTGCAGTCTTTCATTCTCAGTCACAACTTGACTGGATGTGTGTCCTGCTGTAGAATGCTGGAGACAGAGAGAGAGAGATACACTATTAGAAACTTATTTGTGCTCCTCCGATCGATTAACAGCACCCTCTGTTACTTGTTGAAAGGTTCCTATCAGAAGCACACTAGTGACACCAGTGGACAATGTGTGTCCTGCACCCAAAACAAATGAAAATGGCTCTTATACAGTGTGTAAATATTTCAGGATTACACCTGTCGCCACCAAATGGAAATGTTTTTATTAGTGTTTTTCATTTATTTATTTCTGTATTTATTTAAACATTTATTTTTTTAGACTTAAGTCATGTTCCATCCTCCGTACACAACTGGATTCTTTAATTTGAAAGACATTATTAATGACTAAACTGAGTTAAGGAGTATGAATAATTTTTAATTATAGGTCATAATCAGAATCTAAATATGTATTCCTTTTCAAAAAAAATTCAAAAGAGACTAACCTAAACTATGTTTTGCAGCGAAGGTTGGTAGAAGCGTTTGCCATCTCGGGGCGCAGCGTTTGTTACACTTTTAAGAATGAGGTGACGCTCACTCTTGGAATAACATTTATTTCCTGTAGGAAATCTGAAAACACCATTCAGTTCAGATCAGGAGCTGTAGGATGTACACATAAACTCGCTCATCACGTACCGACTTCTACTTCTGCAATACTGGTTCATACCATATACTTTCATAACTCTTACACAATTACTATTAATGACAATATACTATAAATCCACATAACTCATACACCAAACAAACATGCTACTCTTGGTACCATACTCACTATTGCTTCTACTGTTACTTTGTGTCAATACCCATTTTAAGTACCCAAATACATGTTTACTTACTCTTACAGGGACTACAGGTAAGTATTTAGCAAGTGACCGTAGCTACAACAATACTTTCTCTTTTTAGTGTCAAATTACTCTTTTCAACACCACGTTTGTGGTATATCTGTTTGGTCTTTTTCAGTTTGAAGGCATGGGATGAGGCATGAATCACAATACATTGTGCAATAGTAGTCAGAGCATTGTTTTGCAGCTTTTGGCATGTTTGTATGTTACAAAAATAAAATAAAATGTGACAGTGCAAAGTGCTGGAATAAATATTGAGTGCTGAGACTGATATGAGAGAATAAACAGTCAAGCTGATGTGTGCATTTGATTGCTTGGTAAAGGGGTGGCAGTAGCTCAGTCCGTAGGGACTTGGGTTGGGAACCGGAGCATCAAGTCAAGTCCCAGTACAGACCAAAGTACAGAGTGTGGGTTGGTAGCTGGAGAGATGTCAGTTCACCTCCTGGGCACTGCCAGGTGCTCTTAAGCAGGGCACCATGCTCCCCCTTCTCTATACTACACATCAACACTGATAATTACCAAGCAATCAAATGCATACATCAGCTTGACTGTTAATTCTCTCATATTAGTCTTTTTCAGCATTCAATATTTTTTCCAGCGCTTTGCACTTTCACATAATATTTCATTTTTGTTACATACAAACATGCCAAAAAATGCAAATAACAGCTTATGGGCTGTAGGCAATTAAGGTCAAAGTTAAAAGAAAATTAGGAAAGTAAAGAGATCTTTCTATTGACTCGGAAAAATACCAAAAGAAAGTCGCCCAGGGTCCCTGCTAATCTGCGTAGGCATGGTGCAAGGAGGCATGAGGACAGCAGATGTGACCAGATGTCCCTACTGTGAGACCCCTAAGACAGCACTACAGGTAGACAGGAAGCACAGCTGATCGTCCTCGCAGTGGCAGACCACGTGTAACAACACCTGCATAAGATCGCTACATCCGAATATCACACCTGAGGGACAGGTACAGGATGGAAACAACAAATATCAAGAACTGGCCAGTCTGGTGCAGTACATGAGGAGGAGATGTACTGCAGTACTTAGTGCAGCTGGTGGCCACACCGGATACTGAGGGCTACTTTTGATTTTGACCCTCCCCCTTTGTTCAGGGACACATTATTCCATTTCTGTTAGTCACATGTCTGTGAAAATTGTTGAGTTTATGTCTTAGTTGTTAAATCTTTTAATGTTCATGCACATATTTGCATATATTAAGTTTGCTTAAAATATAAAAGCAGTTGACAGGGAAACGTTTCTTTTTTTGCTGAGTGTATGTCATATACACTGTAAAGACACACTTCTTTTCCTTCACATAAACACTCATTACACTAGCAGTTTGACCTTAGAAACCTAAGTGATCATCTTTTTCCAGACCTGTAAACTTTAATCTGTTAGAGTGTTTTCCAGTTATTGAATCCATGTTTACTTCATCCATAGCACTGTAAAATCTCAGAATCAAATCAGTGTAATTAGATCAGTTGATATGGTTTAATTATAACGTACAGAACTTCTAATCCATTGATGGATCAAATGAAATTATTTGGAAACATTGCTAGCTTTATTAGACTTCATTGACTTTAAAACTGTCCAGAAATGTATGATACAATATGTCTTACACTTGGAGCAAAACAATACAAACAATATAAACTGTAATAGAGATTTCAGAAAACAGTGAGGTGTAAAGAGCTCTGAGACTTGACACAGAGGCACTGATCGTCTCCCGATTCATCAGCAGCAGGCGGTCAACGTAACCACGGGGGAAGTTTCCATCCACACGGGCATCGTTCATTGTGTTTTCATCCATGGGATGTCCTGAAGATAAAAAAAAAAAAAAAAAAAAAAAAACATGAGTCAGTAAATGTGTGATAGTGGAGCAGTCTTCATCCTCTCTGATGTTAGAAACTGCAGCTACAACCTGATACTCAGAAAAACTCACTGAGAGAGACTCACTCACCTGCTGGCTCTGGAACCTGCAGACGGATGGTTGTGATTGGCTCAGAGTCGATGAAGGTGCTCTTTTTACATCTTAAAGGAACACGCCGACTTATTGGGACTTTAGCTTATTCACCGTAACCCCCAGAGTAAGACTAGTCCATACATACCCTTCTCATCTCCATGTGTGCTGTAACGCTGTCTGACGGTTCCAGCATTAGCTTAGCCTAGCACAGATCCTGTAGGTAACTGGTTCCAACTAGCCTACTGCTCCGAATTGTGACAAAAGTGACAAAATAACACCAACATGTTCCTATTTACATGTTGTGATTTGTATAGTTACAGCGTGTACAAAAAACAACGTAACATGAGACACAGCCACCTTCTAACAGTAAACAAACCGGGAACTATATTCTCAGACAGGCTTGCTGCGAGCATATCACTCCGCCCAAGTACTATATTCTTCCGCCTGAGAATATAGTTCCCGGTTTGTTTACAGTTAGAAGATGGCTGTGTCTCATGTATGGCCTTGTCTTACTCTGGGGGTTACGGTGAATAAGCTAAATTCCCAATAAGTCGGCGTGTTCCTTTAAACCAAGTGATGCAGCTTGACACTCGTATGTTCCACTGTCGTAGCTGTTTGTAATGTTTATGATTTATAACACGGTTATGATGTTATAGTATTCCCACACGTGATGTGTCTCAAGTTGTAAGCAGACATTTGTTTATTGAGTCCACAAGGGGGCGCTTTAGTTTCATTGTTGTGTTGAGACTGCAGAAGCGAGGAAGTAGTCAGAAAAACAAAACAACAAGATGGCAGAACAGAAAATGTAAAGGATTGTAACGGAGATTTATAAGTTCACTAAAGAGTCTAAAAGCTACTTTGCTGTGTCGGAGTTTCATTCCAGAACATTACACTGTTCACATTCTTGAGAGTTAAAGACACGTCTCCGTCCTTCAGCTCTCTGTCCATCAGGTCCACTCTACCTTTAAAGGATGGGTTCTGTTGCTTTTTTTGCAGGTGTCCATCGATGTTTAAGGCACCAGGTCAGGTCTGCTCCACTCTACAACGCTGATAGGGACATCTGCCGCCTCACATTTCAGAGTGACATCATCTCCAGGGTGCATTGTAGCACATGTGGGTCTGAAAAACAATTATAATCAAGAATTAACAATTAAAAAGATTCAATTTGTCATGACCCATGAAATTAACTGTGGCATTTTTTTTTATCAAAGTAAAACTTGACATCATGGCATCTTTCTATAACACTGGTCAGAAACATTTCACGTCTACATGAATCTTTTCATAATAAAAGCTGATATTTACCAGAAGTTGCTTCAGACAGAAGGAACAACAGGAGCAGAAATGTCGCCATGAGAGCTTTAAGAATGTCATTCTGCAGTTGTCTTTCCCTCTGTCACTGTTTTCTGCCACACTTGATCTGTTTTTACACAACGCTGAACTATATTTAGTGCAGAAACACATTTGTTTACATCACGGCAGTAGCAGTCTGTTTAAAGAAATGGTTACAAAGTACCATGTATCATATTTAATATCAATGTTTCACTTTTATGACCAATAAAGAAAGAGCAGCATGTTGATTGTATTTTCTGGACAATGACAGTTAAGTTTAGGCACCAAAACGACTAGTTAAGTTTAGGAAAAAGATGGTGGTTTGGATTAAAACACTCCTGAGGAACGAACGAGCGTTTCCTGGGTGAAAGTATTTAGTTTTCTCCATGAAGCGAACTCCGCTCTCTGGCTTGAACGTGCCGTGTTTTATGTTGACACCACGTTGTGCCATTTCAGTTGAGATTATTTTCCGTTGGATATTGAAGTGCATAAATAAGCCTTTTGGCACGGCTGGCCGAGTGGCACTATATCTACGGTGGTATTGGAAGGGGGGATTTAATTTTTGATTAAGTTTTGATTATGCACAACAAAATAAAACCTTTATTTTGTTGTGCATAACCCCCTCTGCTTTTTTTTACAAATTGCACCCTGCATATCAGCATGTTTAACAATGGCTGCATAAAGATGTAAGAAAAAAGGAAAATAAAATACCAAATAGCCATTAAAATCCCTAGGTCTAGCAAAAGACGTAAATTAAATATTAAAATACCATCAAGTACTATAGAATAATCAATCAAAGCTAGAGGTGCTTCCTATATATACACAGAAGTCTGTTAACTCTATGACTGACACACAGCATAACGGGACGGCTGTGTGGGTTTCCTCTCACAGTTCAAACACATGCATGTGTCCAGCTGTGCACGACCTTATTGTTAATTTTGATGGTTTAAAGGCCATTTTCTTAAACTTCATCATTTCTGACGTATGAAATACAAAGACACAAAACAAAAAAAAGCTATTTCCTGCATACTGCTTGTCAGAAAACCTCAACAGTGACACATGATGAGGAAGGAGGTGGGCTTTACTGTTACTGTGTGTCTGGTTAGACACCTATAGTGCTGATCTCAGATGACCAACATTTCAAATGGAGGAACCATCTCTACAGCTGCTGCTGGGTGAGTTCAACCTAATGTGTGAGTGTTTGTCTCAAAGGTCAGTTTTAAAACATGTCTGCTGTTTATAGAGCAGTGAGTTGAAGAGTGACTGATGAATGCAAAGACTGAATTCAACAGCATCAAGAGATCATATACAGCTAAGACAAGAGAGTATAAACTTCAATGATTGTTTTCCCCAAAATGATCTAATATCAATGTGTGAGTGTTAATTTGTCTCCAAAGAGTAGTTCTGAACATGTCTGTTGTGTTGAGAGCAACAGTTAAAAAGTGACTGATGTATGCAAAGACTGACTTCAACTACACATAAAGAGATCTTATACAGTTCAGACAAGAGAGTATGAACTTCACATTGACTGATGTTTTCTCACCTATAAACTATCTCATATCAATGCGTAGTGGTTTTTCGGTGCATTACAACCAGAGTTCTATTTTGATGTCTTGTTGCCTGTTTAACTAAGCTGAGGTTAATTTCTCTTCAGTTGTGATCTCACTGCTGAGCTGCACAACAAACCAAGGTCAGTAAACTTTGTCCATCAAAACTAAACATCTGTTGTGACGGCCGAAAAGTGATTCACTTCCTGATACAAAAGTGTGTGTTTCAGACAGTGTTTGAGGAGGAAGTGCAGTTCAGCAGTGAACAGTGAAAAGGTAGAATATGAGGAATGTGGACAAAATAATTGTTGTCAAAATACGACTCCCCCACTTGTACATTAACTTTATCTATATCTGTTGAATCAAGTTGTACATTTTATTTCCAAATTATTTAATGTATATTGTTTCCTATTATTTAATGTATACTCTGTATGTGTGCTGTGTGTCTGATATTTTTGCTGCTGCAACACCATTATTTCCCATTTCTTTGGGGATCAATAAAAAAATACTATCTATCTATCCATCTAACTGCATATTTCTGGCCTGCTACCTCCAGCCTCTCTGACTGTGAGTCCCAGCAGCTCTCAGATGTTTCAAGGACAATCTGTCTCTCTGAGCTGTGAGGAGGACGACAGCTCTGCTGGATGGACTCTGAGGAGGAACACATCCAGAAAAACCAGGACTCAGTGTGGAGATGGCTGGGGAAGATCTGCTGGTTCTTCTTGTAACATCAGCTTAATTATTCAAGAGGACAGTGGAGTTTACTGGTGTGAGTCCAGAGAGGGAGCAACCAGTAACAGCATCACCATCACTGTCACTGGTAAGATCAGACTGTGGAGTCAGTATTGATGAAGCTGTGTGTGAATGGATGACATGCTGTAGTTTGTCTCTGTGTTGAGGTGGACCAGTGATCCTGCAGAGTCCTGTCCTCCCTGTGATGGAGGGAGAAGACCTCACTCTGACCTGTAAAACAAAGATGTCCTCCAACCTCCCAGCTGGTTTCTATAAAGATGGCTCCTTCATCAGGACTGAGCCTGCAGGTCACATGACCATCCACCATGTTTCCAGGTCTGATGAAGGCCTCTACAAGTGCAACATCAGCAGTGTTGGAGAGTCTCCACCCAGCTGGGTCTCTGTCACAGGTGAGGAGGTTAAAGGTCATCATTCACTTTCCCACCTGTAGTATGGTGGACTTGGTGCAATTAGGGCAATTAGAGTGAAGTTGCAAAATTTTTCATTTGGTTCAGTCTGCGTTCAGACCTTATTTGTCAAGCAGCACCAAACATTTTGTTCGTGGTGAGAACGTGATCCGACCTGTAACAGAGCCAACCAGTCTCGGAGCTAAACAGCTCCTGTTGTCAGGTAGCTTTGCAGTGTGCGATGCGGCAGAGCAGCAAACTGTAGCAGTTTCCATGTTTCTCTCACAGAAATAGATTGCGTTCAAAGCCGGCATCACTCACATCTCCGTCAGCGCCGGCCCGAGCCTTTTGGGGGCCCTTAGCAGAATTCGATTTGGGGGCCACCTCCCACCACGCGGATTCACCTGTGCTTGACGATTATTGACACAAATGTCACACTATAATGTTACATTACAAATGAATACAATGAGGTTATGTATTAATACAGTGATGGAACTACTGTACCCCTGGGCACAGATGCATAAGGACCCTCCCCCCCTATTCTATTTGTGCAAAAGTGGGTTCAAACCGTGAGGGATTATGGCCCCCAAGGAGCCGATTAGTTTGCTTATGCCTCGGGCCGGCTTCGATCTCCGTGGTTGAAGCGGCTGCTGCTGCCAAGTCTCTGTCTCTCTCAGACGTAGAAACAATGTGTGAAGAATGATAGAAATGAAATGAGCTGGTTAGACACAGGAGCTTCTTCCTGTTTTTACTTTCTTGCTCCCACCCCTCAGACACATCTGACCAATAAGTAAAAGTTTTTCCGTGGTTTGTAATGACGCATTTTGGTATGGTTGGATTTTTTCTGTCTGAAACCAAACCAAACCAAGGTGGAAATGCTCCAAGTTAACAAACTCATCAACTGATTTGGACCGAAGCAAACCAACTTCAGGTGTGAAATTGCCCTGAGACCTCCATTTTCAAGCGGACCAGAGTTCCACACCAGTGTTCTGATGAGCTTTCACACCCCCACAAACCAACTGGACTATTTGGTTAAAACGGACCAAACTGCTCAGGGGTGAAAGCAAACACACTGTTTATTATATAGTCATATAGTCTAATAAACTGCCCCAAGCACATGACTTCAAATACTGCATAAAATAACAGCACAGTGAAGTGACTAATATTGTTATCTACTTATTATCATTTCTATGCTTTTAAATCATATTTCTTTTGTTCATTTTAGGGAAAATTACGACTGCAAGTCCTCCTACATCCCCCTCTAGTCCTGATTCCTCTCCTCGTCCCTCTGTGTTGCAATCTGCTGTTTCAGTCGGTGTCCTGATTGGGATTGTTCTACTGGTTGTGCTGGTTCTACTGGTGAGACGATGCATCCGTAGGCAAAGGAAAGGTTAGACAAGGGTGACAAAAAAAACAATATTGATATTTTAGAATTGGAGCAAAATGTGTCAAATAAAGAGTATATAGTATGTTCTGCAGCTTTGATGGGGTCACATAATTCTTCTTACATTTCCATCTTCAGGCATTTTTATTTCAAATTCATTGAAATTGATGTTAACTTTGGTTCATTACAGCTGCTGACGCTGGAGATGATGACAACACAGATGACATCACATACACTGATGTCCGAATAGCACATAACCTGCAAGTGCCAATTTACCAAGGTAAATATGTTTTGTTTGCTTTTCAAGGGGACTCTTGGGGACAGTGTGTGTGTATTCTCATTTTAATATCCTCGTGAGGACTGATTTGAGTTTTAGACCTTGAGGACATTCAGGAAAAATCTTTTTATAGAATGAGAATAAAGAAAATAAAGCAGTGTTATTAGTTCACAACTTTTACACAGTATGGTCTATTTTAGTGGATAAAAGCATGTGTTGTGTTTTGCATTTGAGTCTGGGAGTTTTGTACCCTGTGGTTAACAGCTCTAACAGCTCTACCAGCTCTAACAAATCTGTGGTCGTCCACTTTCCTGTTTCTCATAGCAACAGTTCAGCTGAGTGGGGGTGTACACACCCTACACTGCAGGACTGTCAATTAAACAAAGATGATATAAATTGTAAATGTGCAGAGTTACATATCTCTTCACGTTCTGATCATATAAAATATATCTAAAATGAGGGAACTGTTGTACGGTTTTACACAAATTGTTATTTATCAGTTTATTTAATATGAATAGTAAAATGGCTTCTTTATTTTCCATGTTGTAACCAACAAGTGGAGTTAAAGTTGTCAGCAACGGAGTCTAACAAATGTTTCCCCAGGGGACAATGAATTATAATTGAACATTTTACATCTACCTATAAATCAAGGACTCTGGGTGTGTCTCCTAGATGGGTCATTGATTACGGTTCACGGCTCTGCTACCAACGGAGAGCTCATGTGGGGCAGATTCAAAACAGACATAGCAACATACTAGCGACTCTCTGTAGAAGAGAGATGCCACTATTGTCCAGAGAAAGTGAGATCTTTGTCTCTTACGGCCGCCACAGTCACCTCTTTCTGTCCCATCAGGAGCAGTATAGTGACATAGGCGTAATTTATGGGGGGCATGGGGTTTCCAACCCCCCCAAATAGCTTAGATATATAGATATAAACTGTTATAAAATATGATAGGTGGTTGGCTATCTTGATTCAATGTAAATTAGCAAGCAAAGAAAAAACATTTTCTATGAATGTTAGAACTACATGTTACATGTTACATCTACATTTTGGCTCACAATTGTATTTCAAGTGTTAATAATTAGTTCAATTCAATTCAATTTTATTTATAGTATCAAATCATAACAAGAGTTATCTCGAGACACTTTACAGATAGAGTAGGTCTAGACCACACTCTATAATTTACAAAGCCCCAACAATTCTAATAATTCCCCCCAAGAGCAAGCAGTGTGACAGTGGCGAGGAAAAACTCCCTATTAGGAAGAAACCTGGGACAGACCCAGGCTCTTGGTTGCAGTTTTGATGTTTTTTTTTTTTTTTTTTTTGAACATTTATTAAAACAAGATCCTTGACAAGGCATCTCACACAACATGGTACAGAAACAGGTAGTATTGACATGCACTTAAATACCCAATAATCAACATTCTATTACGAACACACAGGATGTGAGAGGTTGCTTTCCTAATTGCAAGCCTCCGGTTCTAATTTAACACACTATTCTATTGCCGAATACTGAATGACAGGTGACCATCTCTCTAAATAAATAACCATTCTGAATTGTAGTTTTGCGGTTATACTTTCCATACAATTGACAGGTTTAACTCTTTGGGACAACTCTTCTAGGGTGGGTGGGTGGGGCTTAAGCCAGTTTCTCATAATCATTTTATGTGCTACTAACACCAGAGCTCTGAGCATATACAATTTGTTTTCTCCCAACCCTCTTAAATGCATGTTCCATAAAATGAATATATGTTCAACTAATATGTTCAACCCCAATATCTCTCCAATTACTCTCATTACCTCCTTCCAGTATATTTATATTTTTGGGCAGTCCCAGAAGATGTGTGAGAAATCCCCAACTACTCCACACCCTCTCCAGCACAGGGGGCTAGACCTCTTGTCAAAGGGTGTTAGTTTTGATGTTTTTGAGTTTAAATTTTAGGTTGGACATAAAAGAGGAGACACACTCAGCAGACCAAAGACACTTTATTTTCTGTGTTTCAAAATGACCTTAAATACAACTTATAATTGCATACAATATAGTTTTGTTTCCACTCTATGTGTGAAACCACAGCAGTAACTTCCTCCTGTTAATTCCAGTGAACTAAACTGACGAAGGTGAGATTTCTCACTACAGCCTCTGCTCTATCTAGTGACGTGTTTGTTGTGTACCTTGTGGTGAAAAGTACAGCCTTTGTGCAGCTCTGTGGTGGTCCAATATCCGGTGACAGAAAAATTCCCTCCAGTTATATTTGCTATCTTTGTTCAGAGCAGGTCTAAAAACCTGCAGACATGTCCATAACAACTCTAACTATAATTCTACGTGAACAATAATCCTACAGCAGTGGTATTGATATTCTTTATATTACACCTGTTAGCAGCAGTGGTATCAGTACCTGCAGTAATGTAATGTAATCTGTATTTTATTTGATTTTCCAGAGAGAGATCCAGCTGCAGTCTCCTCAGCAGTGAGAGGAACAGAAGACAGTTATGGACAATCAGTGATCAAATCAAACAGGACCAGAGGTACAGCTGCTCTTTATTTCTCAACTTCAAACTGAGCCAGTTTCCTGTCTTTATGCTAAGCTAAGCTAACATAACCGCTATCAGCTCTGTACTGAACACAGAAAATGAGACAGATATCAATTTTTAGAAAGAAAGAAAATTAGGATTTCCTAAAAAATTTGGTTATATAACAAACTATTCCTATGAAAAGATACATGTATACAAAAGGACAAAAAACTGACTACGTTTACATGCACAACATTTTTTTTGTCCTCATTCTGAAAAAACCTAAGCTGTTTAATGAAAATGGAAATTTGAACCACCGACCCTCTGTTTGGTGGACTATCGCTCAAGATGTTAAAACATATTTTATCAACTTCTTCATGGACTGGACCATGACCTTTAACATGTGATAGTCTGTGGGCTTATGGGAAATGTTGTTCATCAAATGCTGCTAAAAAATACAAATTCAAAAAAACTATATTTTAACATTTTATCATACGTATGAAGCGAGCCAAACAAAGAACTGTTGAGAAACTCTGTCTGTCTGCTGATGGAGTTTGTCTCCAACAGTTTCTCATATTGTTTGAACTGTTTGTGTTCAGAGTCCCCAGCAGAGCCAGAGGTCCTCTACTCCTCACTGAGGAAGACCTGAACACCATCACACCAGTCCAACCAGTGGAGTCCAGCCGGCCAATCAATGGTCCCCAGAGACCATCACACCTCACTACAATCATGTCTTTGATTTCATATCTGTATATGTTATAGCTAAATGAGATTAAAGGTGCCATGACATGGTGCTCTTTGGATGCTTTTATATAGACCTTAGTGGTCCCCTAATACTGTATCTGAAGTCTCTTTTATATAGACCTTAGTGGTCCCCTAATACTGTATCTGAAGTCTCTTTTATATAGACCTTAGTGGTTAATACTGTATCTGAAGTTGCTTTTATATAGACCTTAGTGGTCCCCTAATACTGTATCTGAAGTCTCTTTTATATAGACCTTAGTGGTCCTCTAATACTGTATCTGAAGTCTCTTTTATATAGACCTTAGTGGTCCCCTAATACTGTATCTGAAGTCTCTTTTATATAGACCTTAGTGGTCCTCTAATACTGTATCTGAAGTCTCTTTTATATAGACCTTAGTGGTCCCCTAATACTGTATCTGAAGTCTCTTTTATATAGACCTTAGTGGTCCCCTAATACTGTATCTGAGGTCTCTTTTATATAGACTTTAGTGGTCCCCTAATACTATATCTGAAGTCTCTTTTATATAGACCTTAGTGGTCCCCTAATACTGTATCTGAAGTCTCTTTTATATAGACCTTAGTGGGAAGTCTCTTTTATATAGACCTTAGTGGTCCCCTAATACTGTATCTGAAGTCTCTTTTATATTACTGTATCTGAAGTCTCTTTTATATAGACCTTAGTGGTCCCCTAATACTGTATCTGAAGTCTCTTTTATATAGACCTTAGTGGTCCCCTAATACTGTATCTGAAGTCTCTTTTATATAGACATTAGTGGTCCCCTAATACTGTATCTGAAGTCTCTTTTATATAGACCTTAGTGGTCCCCTAATACTGTATCTGAAGTCTCTTTCCAGAAATTCAGCCTTGGTACAGAATTACAGCCACTAGAGCCAGTCCCACAATGAGCTTTCCTTAGGAGATAAGGGGGGGGTCAAGGTGGAAGGTGGGGGTGTTGCCTTGACCAACTGCCACTTTGCTTGTTTGAAAGCCATGATGTCTCTCTCTTTCTCATGGGTGGGCCAAATTCTCTGGGCGGGCAAAGCAGAGAAAGGGGAGGTAACCTTGCTCCTTATGACCTCATAAGGAGAAGATTCCTGATTGGTCCATCTGGGCTTTCATTTTCTCAAAGGCAGAGCAGGATACCCAGGGCTTGGTTTACACCTATCACCATTTCTAGCCACTGGGGGACCATAGGCAGGCTGGGGGAACTCACATTAATGTTAAAATAACCTCATAAAGTGAAATTTTCATGCCATGGGACCTTTAATGCAGCTACAAAGAGACAAACGACTCACATTAAGAACATTTTTGCATTCTTTAAAAAACTTTTATTTTTGTCATAGATTTGTTCTTCTATAACTGTTTCATAATGGTGCACAACACAGACAAAAATCTACTGAACAGAGTTTAATAATAATAATAACTATTTACTGATATTTATATATTGTATTTATGAGCTTGTTTCTGTGCAGGATCAATAAACTTTGGTGTCAATGGTTGTTTACCTCGTCTGGTTCTGTGGGTTTCACATCTCTGACAGACGGAAAATTTGTTCTGGTTGTGGCTAACCGATCAACATTTCTCTTCAGCAGATAACAGAGGACAAACACACCGCAGACTATGAACAGCTGCGGTTGGAAACTTTACACAAATCAAAAACAAAGAGCTTCATCACAGTGCTCAACTCTAAAGTTAAAGCTCAACTTGAATTGAAAGCCAACAAATGGTGGTGGGTCTGAAACAAGGACTTGAATGTTTCAGCGGTTCGAGATGTTCTTATATGAATAGGTAAACTATTCCAGAGGTTCGGAGGAGCCACTGAAAAAGGCTCGGTCACCTTTATTTTTTAACCTGGATCTGGGCACATCGAGGAGCACCTGATTGGAAGACCTCAGTGCTTTGACAGGTGTGTGGACAAGTAAAAGCTTTGAGTCGGGATAAAAGGATCGAGTGGTTGACCATGTCAAAGGCAGCAGTCAAATCTAAAAGCACTAAAACAGCGTCAACCGCTAAGAGAAGGTTGTTAAAAACTCTAAGAAGGGCAGTTTCAGTACTGTGGTGGGGCTTAAAGCTAGACTAGACTTTTTTTTCATTACTTCTAAAATCATCTAAAAATGATTTAAGTTAAATTAAAAACAACCCTCTCCAAGACTTTGGAAGTTGAGAAATAGGTCTACAATTTGAGAAAACTTAAAGATCCAGATTCTTCTTTTTTAAAACTAGTTGCACACCAGCATGTTTAAAAGCAGCTGGAGCACACCCTGAGCTGAGAGATGCGTTAACCAATGCTAAAATGCTCGACCCAACAGTCTGGCTCAAACTGCTGGAAGCTGGGCATAAAGGAGGAACAAATGGATCACTGTTAAAAACAGTGTGTGGAAAAACTCACAATTAAGTGTTTCAGGAAGTTTTCACACAGCATTTTGGGTGGCACAGCACATCGAGTTTCACAAGGGTTGATAATAGAATTAAACACTTTAAAAAGAACCTGAGAAGGTCTGACTGCAGAGGGGAAGATGGACCACAACCTCCTTCCAAAGGGGAGGGGTTCAAACAGTTTGTGCCCGGGGTGAGAGGGATCGGCTACAATCTTTCTCTTTCTCTTTAGAGAGGGTTGTTGTTCTGGAGGGGGTTAGGGAGGACTCTGGTTCAGGATACGTCCTATGGTTTATTAGCTAAATTATTATTATTATTTTATTACAATATTATTATATATTAACAAATCACAATCGTCTAAAACCCAGATGCAGAAACGGTGCCTCAGGAAGGAACTTGTTTTGGTGGAACATGTACATTCAAAAGTAGTTTTAGTCGTGCAACAGAAAACTCTGATTGGACAGATAGTCTAGCTAGCTGTCTGGATTTGGACAGAGATCTCCTGAAAAATTTCCCATGGAGGGGGGTCCCATCCATCCAATCCAATCGAGTGGTCGGGTCGGGGAGCAGCTCCAGCAACCTTTCCCGAGCAACATTAAAAGAGGCTTGGAGTCAGTCCTGGGTCTTGAGAAAAAGCACTAAAATGCCCGAAAACCGGATGACTGAGCTTAAGAGACGCCAGGAAACCCATTTCGCCGCTTGTACCCTGGTTAAAAACCATAGGTGAGGGGGCTTTGCCTTCTTTCAGTACTGTGGTGCGATAGATTGAATGCACTTTTTTTCATTACTTCTAAAATCATCTAAAAACCAATCTTAAGTTAATTTTCACTCGCGAACAAAAAAACAACCCTTCAAGACTACCTGGAGAAGGCATTCCATCGGTTTCCTGCTGAGAAATGGCCTCCTAGAATCCCAACCGCTTCACACTCGGTTTGAACCGATCCAAACTTAAAGATCGATGAATTCTTCTTTTTAAAACTAGTCCTGTCCATAAATATTCAAACTGCTGAAAGACAGATGGGCAGCAGGAGGATCCACAAAACAAGCACTCCCAGGCTCCCCTCCAGGTTGAAAAACCAGGACGGAGCATTGTTCCTCCTGACTATCGGCCGAACCCTCCTTTCCAGCACCTTGGAATAGACTTTTACCAGGGAGGCTGAGAAGTTTGATACCCCTATAATTGGCACAACAGTCTGGTCCCCCTTTAAAAAGGGGAACCACCACCCCAAACTCCTTTGCAATGTTTGGCCTTGAGCATTTCTGGGAACAAATGTGAGTTGTTTTAAAACAGTGACTTCCGCCTGGGAAAAACAATCCCCCCGTTATCCTCCACTAACATAAGGGTTTATTACCTCCTTAGTTGAGGTTTGTACACAGCTTGGATTTTTGAAAAAGAACACTTTGGTGCCGACCGAAAGTCCTTCTCCATGAAGCTTTGCCTCTTTGACTGCAGCCCTTCGGCCCTTCGGGGCAAGAGTCCTGGCTAACATATCCCGGAAAGACTCCTTCTTCAGTCGGACGGCTTCCCTGACCACGGTGTCCACCACGGTGTTCGTGGGAAGGCACCTAAGACCCTAAGACTGCCGCAGCTTCAGCAATGGAAGAATGGACCATGCCCCCAACCTCCACAGGGATTCCAAAGCTCCGGGAGGTGGGTTGAAAGTCTGTCGGACAGGGGCCTTTTGGGCTTACCAGGTCTGTCCAGAGTGAGATGGGATCGGTTGACAATCTCTTCACCCTCTACGGCCTTCAGATTTTGAAAGATTGGGTTGTGGTGTTGAGGGGTTAGGGAGGGTGGTTTAGGACTAGCACAGAAGTCCAACAACAAACAACCACTCTGGTTTAGATAGTTCCTCCCAATACGCCCTCCATTATTATTATTGGAGTCCCCATTTTATTACAATATTATTATATATTAACAAATCACAATCGTCTAAAACCCAGATGCAGAACGGTGCAACTCGGAGGAAAAGGAACTTGTTTTGGTGGAACATGTTACCTTCAAAAGTAGTTTTAGTCGTGCAACAGAAAACGGTTCCTCCCACTGATTGGACAGATAGTCTGTGCCCGCCGGGCTAGCTGTCTGGATTCTGGGCCTGGCTCCAGGCGGGGCCCCGGGCTTCCTCGGGCAGGGAGATTGGGGTTTTGAACCTCCTGGAAAGAACTTTGCCTTGGGAGACCCTACCAGGAGCACAAAGCTCCAGACAACACCCTCAGGTTTTCCAATGGACGGGGGGTCCCTGTTCTGTAATTGTTGCATGTGTACTGTACATGAATCTTTTCACAATAAAAGCTGATATTTACCAGAAGCTGCTTCAGACAGAAGGAACACCAGGAACATTAATATAACCGTGAGAACTGAGAGAGGCTTTCTCTCTCATTGTATCAGTTCCTACAGAATGCAGAACTATAGTTAGTGCACACTTCTGGTTTGCGGGTTGGTGCCTGTGTTAATGGGTGGATCTGCTCAGGTTATATTAGGACATGAGATCAAGTACTCAGGGTTTAGCACACAGTGTAGGCTACACACATGCTCAAAATTAATGGATGAAGGTTATTAGAAGGTATGAACAGGTTTGAGATGTATATGTGAGTGGACTCACATATACATCTCAAACCTGTTCATATCAAAAATATAAACTGATTGACATGACATCGACACAGGCTGCAAATAACGATTTATTTATTGTAGATTATTGTGTGGATTATTTTACTGGATGGATTGGTTTCCAAAAGACGTCCTTAAATGTATTTTGTCCCCAACTCAAAGTTATTCAGTTTACTGTCACAGATGAGAGAAGAAACTCGAAATATTCACATTTGACAAGGTGACATCACAAGTTTTACTGTTGTTTTCATAAAAAAGTAACTCAAAACGATGAAGCGATTATCAAAATAGCTGGCAATTCATTAAATAGTTGACAACATCGATTCATCTTTGCAGCTCTAGTAAAGTACTTAATCATTTTCCCCACAAAGAGAAAATCGTAACTAACTTACAAGAGCCTTATGGGCAGAAACATTGCAGTGCTTTCTCCTCCACAGTGAACAGATATGAACCTCTCTACGGTCCACGTGGCCCTCTGCTGGACTCAGACTGTTCCTGATAACTGTTCACCTCCAGGCTCTCTCTTCCAACCAGCTGTCTACACTGCACATGTGCAGCTGAAACAAACAAACTTCCCTGCTAGATTTTGCACTTTACACAGACACCTGTCAACTCGTCTAATAACTGAACATAAAACAAACATGGCAGAACTTCAAATCTGCAAACAATATTATTAAGAGACTCCAAAGCATCCAAATCTCCAATGTGTTTATAGAATCTGAATTACAGCCAGAGTCTGGCCCTGATATTACAGAGCCACAGTCCACGTAGAGTCTAAAGACACTATGTTACACAGGCTCTGTATTCTGCAGACCACTCTACCTCTGTCTCCTTTTAAAAACTCACTCGCCCCTCCCCTCCATGAAGTACAGCTGAGCTGATGGTGCGTCTCACAGTGTTTGGAGTTGGTCGATTGAAAAAAAATCCAAAATTCACTTTTGAGACATTGCTAAGATAGATATAGTAGAAACTCATTCGTCAGTGTAGGCTGAATCACAATCGCGTCAAGACAAGTCTGATTGGCCAAAACACACTGAAGACAAATTAAATAATTTTTGAATTATTAAAAGTATCCTTCTCTGCATCCCACACGCCCAACATGACATGCAAAATGTCGTGGAACAGAAACAACAACCAGAGATATTTATAAGCTGTCATTTTATCGTCATCGCAGTTTTTTAAAGCTTCAACACCACTTCGTGCGCCTATGGGGGTCAATGTTTTTTAGGCCGGGGACACCTTAGCTGAAAGAGACCCAAATGCATATATTGTACAGAATATTGTAATTTGGCAGCGCCCCTGCACTTACTCTGAGGACCCCCTGTTTAAGAGCTCTGCTTTAAAGGCCATTATGTTTCTTTAACTCTGTATTTTCTGATGTACGAAATCACAAAACAAAACAAGCAATTTTATCTGCGAGTAGCGATGAACCACATCCCCGTGTGTCAGGTTTACCGGCAGAAAGCGGGCCAAGTTAGACGTTATTTCCTGCATAACGTTGGAAATGGTATATTTTCAAACGTTCATTTCAGTAGCTTATGTAGAAGTAAGAGATGACGATGAGTTGTCTAATAATAAGGTAAAGACTGTTTGTGTCCAGAGTCTCCAGCTCATCCAGAGGTCCTCTACTTCTCACTGAGGCAGACCTGAACACCATCACACCAGTCCAACCAGTGGAGTCCAGCCAGCCAATCACTGGTCCCCAGAGAGAGAGAGAGACAGAGATACATCACAACATTAATCTTATTAAAGCATAATGAGCCTCATGTAGCTACAAAGAGAAGACCAACTCAAATTGAGAGCAAATTTGCATTCTATGTGTTTTTCACCAGCAACTTTTCATAACACACAAGCCATCAGACGGCACACACACTTCCATGGATACATCCCAATTCTTCTAGCAGATTGTCACGTTGATGAGCACACAGCTAGAAGTTATTACATGAAGTCAAAGCCAACTCTGATAGCTGACAAGCATGTAAGTTCTATAGATAATGTTTTTTATCTGAACCACCATCTGAAGCAACGTGACACAGCCAGGTCACACATCATTACTATCTTCCCTCTTACACATATTTTGCATTAAACTGTACGCTTTTTTCATCCCTGGACAGTAACAGCACATTCCTGCACAAATGTACACATTATAAACAGACACTTTATATATGTATTCTTATCTTTTTCAATAAGATGCTGATTGTAAACCTCTCTTTTGATAAAGGGACAGGACAGATGGGAGTAGGAGAATGCTCTGTCTAAAGTTACCGATGCATGTTTCTGTCTGCAGATCCAACAACAGCTGATACATGTGTGTTTATGACAATAAACTGATTTTATATACAAAGACAAAGTCTGTAACTTTAGGGAAATCATAACTCCCATTTAATGACATGTATGGAAATAATCTTCATTAACAATATTGCATCAACAACATTCATCTCTGTGACTATAAACTAACAAGAGACTAACTGAGCTACTACCAGCAGGAGGAGAAACCACGCGGCTGCTACACCCCCCTACACAGAGGAACTGTTGGTTTATAACCAACCTCTACACCCCCCCATCCTCAGACCCCCTCCACCTTGTGTTGAGACTGGTCTGGTCTACCACCTGGTGGTGGTCTGTCAGTACTGCATCTCCACTGTCCTCACAGGAAACACTCTGAATCACTGACCTTACACACACTCAACATTAATCACTCTCTCTCTACCAGTCTGGTGTTGTTGATTTGTCTCCAACAGCTCCACACTGAGCATGCTCAGTAAACCAAATCAAAACACTCCCACAATGCTGTGCAGCTGCAGAACATCATTTGTTCCTCCTACATTTTTGTGTACCCTCCAACTTCAACCTCCTCTAGCATCAAAACTGTTGAAATGACGTAATAACTAATAATATGCTTCAGTGTCTTCAGCAACACGGTGAACCTCAACCTCTTTCCAATGGTTCAGTCAGTGCCTGTAATGGGAGCTCTCTGTCACAGCTGAGAGTGGGAACGAGAGAACATTGTAAAACTCTCTTTGGATGAAAGCATCATATCAGTTCAGGTGTTACACTCATTCACTCACACATACATATATACATAAAAGTGTCCAGTGTTACAGTTTTTCTCAATTGCTAAAACACTAAAACCCATTGGCTGAACAAAGTGGTGAAGAGGTCCAGCCAAATAAATAAGATATGAACGCGTCTTACGCTGCCTGGCGGAGGAGTAAACAACGCTGTGGAGAGAAATAGATATAGCAACTTTGATTTAAAAACGGGAATAATAAAAAACAAACGTTTTCATTTTCATTTTACCGGGGGCTGTATTACCGAGGGTCAGCGGCGCTGCCCCCGGGCTCTGGAGCACCAGAGCCAGCTTGGATCAGCGGTACAGTATCTATGGCAACCAAACTTCACTGGTGAGACAAACGTGGGACGGTCAGGAAGACGTTTTGGCAAAAAACTGATCAGAAAATGTAACGCAACGTTGTAGAAATGTGGAATAGAAAGTATAGCTAATTTAGGCAAAATATAACAAAGTAAAAGTCGTAAAAGTAAAGTACAGATACGTGAAAAATGTACTACTTTGCTACTTTAGTACAGTAACGAAAAATGTGTACTTTGTTACATTCCACCACTGCATTTTGGCCCTATAAATAGCGCGATCAATCACCAAATAACGCACAATTTAATCAGTTTATCATTGCTGATGTAAATTGCAGTGTTAGTGTTTTTTTTGCATAATATGATATTCTTTTTCAACAAATGATCAGAAATACATTACAGTACAATACTATCATTGTAAACGACTGTAGAATTGAATAAAATGCAGTTACCGATTATTTGGAGCAAATTGTCACCACTCAAATGTGCGTAAGAGTGCTTTTCAGTGTTCGTAGATTTTGTTCTTAGCTAAGAACAAATCCAAGAAGTAAACACGTCTCTGTGTTTCTTGGATCAGTTCCAACAAGTTATTCTGTCTGAATGCAAAACATGTCAAGTCACGTTCAGGTTTTCCTGCCAAACCCACACCCAATCAGATGATCCTCCTGGATGGGCCCAGATCCAGGTTAAAAAATAAAGGTGGCCGAGCCTTTTGCAGTGGCTGCTCCAAACCTCTGGAACAATGTTAATGTTGTGAAAACAATGTACTTTTGGTCTAGTTGCCAATCAGTGGACACTGCAGCTGGGCTAAAAGGGATTGCATCAAAACTAACTAGACTTAATCTACATTTGAGTGCCTCTCCCCAACCCTAGCTGCTACACAGCATGAAATAACCTACTTACTTTTATCTTTAAGTAACCAGACTGTCTTGTTTGAATCTCAGCTCTAAGTTCAAGCTGAAAAGCTTTACCTCAACATTTGGAATCATGTTCCAGGGAGAGGAGCTGCAGTGTTTATCAGTGATGGAGGAGGAGAGTATCATGCTGCTGCTGCTGCTGCTGCTGATCAGAGACAGGTCCGGTCTGACTGCTCTGCCGAGGGTCACTGATGCCTAAAGTCAGAGTGAACTGCCAAATGGTGTCCTACCCCAAAACATATTGGTCAGGTTTTTATTATGAAGGATTATATTGGACGTTGGGAGATTTATTGTGGCAGACTCATCTCTGTTTTCAGCAGAGCAGCTCAGCTGATGAGTTCAGACAGATATCAACTTTGAAATGAAAACACAAGAGGACTAGTTCTCCTGAGTCTAAAGCTCCACACACTCTGGGTCTTCCCTCAGCTTTCCTTAGTTCCTTAGAAATAAAGACCAGACTCAGGGACTGGGCTCACCGCCAGAGACCTCCTGGACTCACTTCACACTGAGTCAAACCTGGTTTAAAATAAAGTACCTTATGAGTTACAGAGACAAAGAGAAATATGGTTTATAACTGAACTCAACACCCAAACAAATGCACCCCGCCCATCAGTGCTTCTTAAAACACAACAAATGTATTCTAATCACAGACTATACAAACACACGTCTCTGGCATCACTCTAAAAAATAGTGAAAATAAGCAAAATGCGAAAAATGCTCAGCCATGGGCTTGCTTAATCCCCCCATGAAAGGTCTTTTTCCATATAAAAAACACCACATGGACATTTAACATGGTTAACATATTTATTTGAATATGTTCATTTTGTAAAAATAAATAGATATTACATGTTTTGATTATTTAAATTTAAACTCAGAATAAATTATATTAAATCATCTCCTCTTTTATTAACTGTTGAGGGTTAGCGGAGAAACACACTGTAATGGTTAGCTCCCTGTTTATAACAAAGACCTTAAAGAGGAAAATGAAAGACTCCAGGTGAGAAAACACAAAGAGGACTTGGACACCGTCCAGGTGAGTTTTGGTCTGTGAGTTGTGTTCCTCATGCTGCAGTTACCCTGGAACACAGGCGTGGTGGGTGCTTCTTGATCAGAAAGTGTTTGTGAAATCCTGGAGACATGTTGGACAAAGATGTCTTCAGCTGAAACCAGAGACCCTCCATCAGATTCAGGTCTTAGTCTCTCAGGAACACATCCTCCCCCCAGTCTCTGATCCTCCTCTACACATTTAAAACTTCAATATGAGGTTGGATATTTGGAGCGGCTTTCAAAGATCATCACTTTCGTATAGTTCACATTTCATAACATTTCATTTTGTAAACTTCATGTAATTCTACTTAGTAGATAATGAATCCAGTTTAAGGTCTAATTTAGAGACAGACTCGTCCTCTATGTCCCCTTGAGATATTCTGAGCTGCATCAGATGATTTTGTAATTACAATAACAATATTCACATTTTAATCAACTCCTCAGTTTAAACCATTCAATGTTAGATGATTTTATATCATTAGCTGGAAATATAACATTCCAAGCAGGTACCCTGAGGCTTCATATTACCCAGCAGAAAACAATCATTTAAAATTCCCTTCATATATAAATATTTCTGTGTAATACTGCTGAGTTTATATTGTGTGAAAATCTGTTTTCTGCTTCATTCTGCTCTTAAAGAACATTTTAATGACTTATCTTTTATCTAAGCACAATTGTCAGGTATCAAATAAGTACTTTTAGTTAAGTAACACTGTTTTTCTTTAAAGTAACAGTACTTATACTCACGTAAAACGTTCGAGTTCTCCAAAGGTAAAGATAATCTAAACTAAATCTCTCTTAGTCTGTTCCTCCTCTGGGACCATCTCACCATGGAGCCCCTAGAGGATCTCAGAGCTCCAGATGATACAGATCCCAGACTCAGATACACAGACCCCCCCCCCACCACAGTAAGGTGGGGTGATATGTTTGGTGTCTTTTAAGTAACAGAACTTTTACTTGAGTAAAAGGTCTTAGTACTAAAAGTACTTTTACTTTAAAAAAGTATGTGGATTTCATAGAGGGAAGAGATTGGTTGAGAAAAAACAAACAGCAGATTTCAACATGACCTCACACCCACAGTAAGAGAAGTCTTGAATATACGACACATGAGAAAACAGTCTGTTGTTAAGAGCTCTGGGAGTTATCAGACGAGCTTATTGCCCCGATGCTTCATCATCATCATCATCCTTGATGTCCTGACTTCTCGTCCTTATGTCTTTTATATTTCAGGACACCAACCACTGCAGCAACTACAAGAAGCAGTCCACCTGCAACACCTGCTGCCAGTCCATGGTATCGGCCTCCAGGAGAGGAGTTTCTGTCCTCAGGGACATCATTCATGGAGTTTTCATCCTTGGAAGCAGAACCTGAAGATAATAAAACATATGAGTCAGTAGATGTGTGGATAGTGGAGCAGTCTTCATCCTCTCTGATGTTAGAAACTGCAGCTACAACCTGATACTCAGAAAAACTCACTGAGAGAGACTCACTCACCTGCTGGCTCTGGAACCTGCAGACGGATGATTCTGATTGGCTCAGAGTCGATGTTGGCTCTCTTTTTATGTCTTGAACCATCTGGTTTAACTCGACACTCGTATGTCCCGATATCGATGCTGCTCACATTCTTCAGAATTAAAGACACGTCTCCGTCCTTCAGATCTCTGTCCACCAGCTCCACCCTGTCCTTAAAGGACGGATGCTGCTGGGTTGGTTCTAAGTGTCCATCGATGGATAAGAGGACGGTATCTGGCTCCAGGTCAGGTCTGCTCCACTCTACAACACTGATGGAGGAATCAGCAGCCTGACATGGCAGAATGACATCATCTCCAGGGTACACTGTTAGGTTTCTTATCTCTGAAAAACAATAATAATAAAACTTCATGTTATTTCATAAGACCTCAACAGCCAGGACTCTGACAACTAATTTCACAAAATCAACAGTTTCAAAAGTAATAGAGTTGTAAAATGTCATCACTTGTAAAATTCTATTCAAAGCAACATAGTGGCCTATTCATCAAAACTCATTTAATAGTCACACTGTGTCTAATCTATGTCCTTGATGTTCCACTTCTGGGATTGTACCGCAGGAAATTCTGCTGGATGTATGTATGTATTTTCTGTTTCCTTCTCTTTGTGATGGAATTTTAACTCTGGTGGATTTGTGAGGACTACGGTTAACTGCTCCTCAGATCTCTGCAGGGTAAATCCAGACAGCTAGCTAGACTATCTGTCCAAAAGTTTACTCTCACACGACTATTTTGCAGCGGCTGTGTGGAGTAGCCAGACCTTCCTTCAGTGCGCTGTGGAGGAGGGTCTGGCAAAGTGAGACGACACTGGGCCAGATCTCTGGAATAAGTCCATAATCATTCCTGTACCTAAAGTAAGATGCCCATCTGTCAATAAT